>NW_019385663.1:211856-216097 GCF_000671375.1 Centruroides sculpturatus | reverse complement strand
ACAAAAAAATAAAATTAACTAAAAATAAACAAATAAAAGTAATCAACAATAACCAAGTAAAACTAACCAAAACAGAAAAAATTAAAGCTGTACTTTAAGATTTCAAGTAAGATACACGCTATGGTATTATACTCTTTCCAGTAATAATTTTCATCAAGATGTTATGATAATAGTTACATCAGTAAACAATGATGTGCATGTATGTACAACTAATCTAATTTAATTGGTTATATATGAAGTAAAAAAGAATTTTATTATATCTAACAATGTGACCAAAATTATAACCAACTCAAGTGCATCTGTAGCATTAATCAAATTAACATGTTTAAATAGTATATGAATATCTGCTCTGTAAAGGAGCAGCTTTTTCTCATTTCAGCAATAATAATAATAGGATCATTCAATATATCTTAATTCCTCATTCTGAAGCCCATTGTACTAATGCAGTATTCGCCAAATTATTGTTTTTACCAATAGAGATAAAAAGTTTTTTTTCTCTCCTTTTTAAAAAATGAGTGTAAAACCAATATAGTTAAATTTGACCATATATCCCAGCTTTATCCATGTCCATATCATACCTCAACATTTGCAAAACAGAAGGCAAACACTTAATAAAGTTTTATGCTTGATTTATTTATGTATGGAGCAATAATTCATGCTGAATATTTGCCAACAACATTAAATCCTTCCATTTTAGTGGAAGTGTGTCCAAATGCTATATTGTTAAAATATGAGGTAATTAATCCTACAGCGACCTTACCTGAAAAACCATGGGCAGAATCTGTATATTTAACTTTATAAAATTTTTGTTCCATGTGTACTGTCAAAAAAGAATGAAGTAATTGTCCCTTTAAACTACAGTTTACAGTATATCATCATAAAAATGATAACTAAATGATTAGAAGCTTTTATACTGCTTTATAACAACATAAAGAATTAACTTTTGCTAATTCCTCAATAATATATACTATATATTAAAGAATCAACCTGTTATAAATCTTTATTCATTTTAAAAACTTAAATTCTTTTGAAACATCTATCAGTCCATTAGAAAAAAAAAAGAAAGAAATAATCTAACAGAGATACAACATATTTGATCTGTGTTAGTGTAACTCAAATATGTCATGAAAATTATGCTAGTACAAGAAGTTGTATATTGTATAAGTTTTATTTGGTACAATTTACATTACTAAGGATGAAAAATAACACTTAAATTTACTTTTGTAAAATGAGTGAGTATGATACAATATGAAGTGTTTCAAACAATATAAAAAAATTAAAAAAATCACAATAAAAATACTTATTGTTTTTCAATTTAAACATATCAAATAACTACCTGACTAGCACGGAGAATATTAATATGTTCTTCCATAACTGTATCTCTGTTTTTTTCAAGAAATCCAGCAACTTCATATTTAACATTATCCGCAAAATGATGTATAATAAATGCAGTATTTGATAATCTTGGTTTTTCAAAATGTTTCCATTTGCTACATTGTTTACATAATTTCTGACACCAGGTTTCATCTGTTCCACGAGGCATCTAAATAAAAATCAATTAAATAAGGAATGAATAATTAAAAAGTAATATATTAAATTTTTTTAATATTTTATATTTATTTATGCTATAGTAAATACAACAAAAAAAAAAAAAGACTATTATCATGTAACAGACATTTTTGTTTAAACAATGAACAACCTATTAATTTGTAATTAAAACCAATTCAAACAGTTTATTACCATCTTATATTTGAATCATTTATTGACAACATTAAAACTAACAACAATGATACTGCTCAGGTATTAGCAAAATCAAATGCTTTTACACTTCTAACTAAATTAGTTTCAGCTTATATAGAACAACACTTTAATTTACTTAAACAAATCTTTTTGACCACTTTTCACAGGTCTGCATCAGGTTTAATAAGAAAATTTGAACTGTAAGTTCTAATTAATGGTTCTGACAGCTTTTTAAAAACAAATTGAAATAAGATTTCAAATGCAAGTGGCTGCATATCTGAACTTGATATTAAACATAATATGTATGCATAAATATTACAAAGTATGATTAAGTGATAAATACAATGTAAAAAAAAACCCCAATATATCTAAATAAGTTACAGTAAAATTCAAGGCTGTGGAGGCGCGTAAAAATCTAACGACTCCAACTCCGACTCTTTCTTACCATCCGACTCCAACTAGGGGCAGACTTGTTACCAAAAGAGACCCGGAAATTCTGATGTCATCACGTGACCTCAGAATAAAAGGTTCAATAAATAGAGTTTTAATAAAAATAGAACATAGAAACTTTTTACTCCAAAGCTAAAAGACTCCTCTAAGTAATATATAAATATGTATTCAATAATTGTTACTTTTCTTTCTGAAAGTGTAGCGCTTGGTCAAAAAATGACTCCTCCCAAATTTTTACATTTTTGAACTCAAGACACCTTGAAATTTCGACATATGCAAAAGATTTGAGGTTTTTTTCTATATGTGTGGATGTTAGACTGTGTGTGTGGAGCATGATTTTGTTCACCCTGTTTGAAGCCTAATAATTTCTGTGGTCAGAGTGGTCAGAATCTGAGTCAGATGATTTAACACGGGAGTTAGTTATTAAGCGTCAAAGTGGTTGAACTAAATCGTGTCCCCATGCACATTCTAACATCTTAGGCGAGAACATCTTAATGATTTTTACTGTACTATTATAAAATGCCAAAAAAGCTTACTTTGAGAGTAGAGACGAGTTTTATTTTATTTTATTTTTTTAAATTTTGAATGCTAATAACAAGTAAAATATTCATTAGGAGATATGACACATTATCACTTTTATGTCTTCATGCTGTCGATCTTTAATTAAGAACCAAAATTTAATAGTATTAATACCCCTTTATATGCAAGCTACAGTGCCACATTTCGTTTCTTAAACCTTACCCATTCTGAGATATTGTTTAATATCTCAGAACAGAAAATAAATAAATTAAACAAATTAGATGCCAACACACACACGTGCGCAAATTTTTCCTTTTTTTTGACTTTTTTGAGGGGTTCAGGAGGTCTCCAAACGTGTAGATTTGCAAAAAAAAAAAATAAAAAACAAAAAAATTGGAGGGTCAAATTTTACTTGATTCCAATACTTTTCCGTTTTATATACATAACAAGTTGGGAAGTAAAAAGGAGTCAAAGTTGGCATATTATTTGACGACTCCAACTCTGGCTAAAACACCAAAACTCCACGACTCCGACTCACAGCCCTGGTAAAATTATGAAAAAAAAAAAAAAAAATTGGAACTATAAACTGCCAAAAAGAGTTGTTAGCTTAAGACAACTTGTTGTAAGTCTGATTTACTCAATGTTTACTGTGTAGAGTATATGTCTGATCACTGTATCAGATTATCTACCAGTGATTGTCAGGTTTTTGATAATGTTTCTTTTTCTTTATTATTAATACAATGACTTGACATCAAAGCAAAGAATATTTCATATGCTTCTAGTGTTTTTAGTGAGTTTAAAAAATGAAAAATTAATTAAAATAAATTAAAATGTTGCTGAAAAAAGTATTTAAGGCATTGTTCTAGCCACATGCTTTTACATTTATAGAATATATATAAAAAAAACATTTTAAACTTAGAACAGATAATTAATCAACATAAATATTTAAATTTTTTTCTTTTCTTCCATATAAAAATTGAATAAAAAATATAAATTTAGCTATTAATGTCTTTTCTTTCAAACTGCAAGAAAAACTATAATTATGATATTTATTTATTAAAATTAAGCATTTTTATTACAAAGTTCTAAAAAGTATTTTTTGTATGTAATAGTTGCTATCTAAATTCCATTTTTCACTTGAATCTAGCTATTAACTCTATTATATGCACAGTAAAACCTCTCTGTGACACACTTCAAGAACTGAAAAACTGTCCATTAGGATTTCTCATTTCCCGGTATTTTGCTTGTCCCGGGATCCCGGGATAAAAGTGAACTGTTTCCCGGGATCCCGGGAAATCCCGGGATAGAATTAATTATTTTTAAGGTATACAAAATATCTTGAAATCAAATGATATAATTATTTTCCATTTTTTAAAGTAATTTTAAAGTTTTGTAACCTCCAAAATCATATTAATAATGCTGTGTTAGGTCTATAGGCCTATAATAAAAATTACCTTTAAATAACGTAGAAATTTTCACAAATAGAAAAAAATTAATTAAAGTTTGCTGGAAACTGCATACAACAACAACAA
>NW_019385663.1:157859-205244 GCF_000671375.1 Centruroides sculpturatus | reverse complement strand
TTGGCGAATTACGACACTGTTTATGTACGTGATGGAATGCATAACTTTTTTTGTTTCAACAATGTCTCACCCAGCACAGTGGTCGTAAACTCTTAAATATATTTTACGTAGTAATAAAAATATAACTTGACATACATATTTATAAATAATTTATATTCAAATTACACCATTTCTATGTCCAAGGGCAGCGTAAGGCATGGACGACGTGGGCCTTACGCCGCCTATGCCTCGCGGTCCGAAGGGCCTCGCGCCTCAAAGGTTTATGCATTACTTAAAAGCCGAGAATGCAACGAAAAAATTTTACTCGTCATAAAACGATAAATAGTTTGTCAGATTTTTATTCATAAAAATGCAGTTTAAACTGCTTTTTATTTTATAAAATCCGTATTCTTGAGCCGCCAGAGGGCTTTTTAACAATAGGTAGTCTGTTAGCGTTGGTCAGTAGTAGTCCAAATTCAATACAAACGTTTGTTTTTTGAAAATTTGATCACGATTTAAATACAGTATTTACTTTAAATATTACCGATATGTCATCGAAAAGAAAACATGTTGTATTATCATTAAAAGACAAATTAAAGTATTTGTTTCGATTATCCGGATTTTTCCTTATCCAGACTACCTTCATCCCCAATTAGTCCGGATAATCGAGGTTCTACTGTAAATGTAAGTCTACAGCCATTTTTCATTTGTGTCAATTACGGTATTTTAAAATCGTTAACCTCCTTTTAATTTTGTAGCAAAAAAGCTGATAAGGGACTCCAGGTCCGAAATGCATTCTGAAAATAAAACAGTGTTTTTTCTAAGTCTAATTTGTGGTCCTGTGGTGGTGTAATAAGTCTAGCAGTAAAGTAAGGCCAATCTTAGTGCTCACAAGTTACAGTGGAACCCCGGTTAACAAATGTCTTGCTTAATGACCAAATCAGTTAACAAACTTTTATTTTGCAAAAATTTTGTCTCTGATAACAAACAAAATTTGGATAACGAACTTAATGGCTTTTTGTGTCAAATTTGTAAGCTTGCCAACTTTTAGGAGAAATCAGTTAATCGTGTGTCTGTGATGGTCTAGGGTCCATTTGTACGTTGGTAGTTGTGGAGGAGACAAAGATGACAAGTATTTTAATGAAAATCGTTTATTAGAACAGGAAGATGCTTACATACTTGAGGTGGTTGGAAATGGCTTATATACAGTATTTTCTCCCTGCACTGAGGAGTGGCGTATTGCTGGTCCTACGATAGTGTAAGCTGATCAGTCATAGCCCCAGAGTTGACGAGATAAGTTTACTTGGTCACAGAAGTGATGGTAGGTGAAAGAGCTGCAACAACTGGAGCCATGCAGGAAGAACAGATGGAAGTCTTACAAGAAGAGCATTCATCAGATGAAGAAGCTAGGGAAGAAATCACCAGTGCTGAGATCAAGGAAATTTGCAGAAAATGGAATGATGTGCAGGAATTTATCGAGAAGCACCATCCTAACAAAGTTGTGGCTAATATAATCATTAATTTAACGAATGACACTGTGCTAGTGCATTTTAGAAAAATTTTGATTAAGAGAGTAAGACAATCAACTGTAGACCACTTTCTTGTTTCTTATCAAAAGAGACCTCAATTTGAAGAAACTCCTGATGCAGTACTACCCGATATTTTTATGGAGGGGGATTCCTCTTCCAAGCATTAAGCTCCATAGAAACAAAGGTATGTACATATATTAAATAAAGTTTACATATTTGTTGATATAATGATAGATACTAATGATAGATTTGTTGATATAATGATAGAAAATATAAGAAAATGTTTTTTATATTTTCTTATATTTTCATCAAAGAAAACCCATTTTACAAATAAAATTACAAAAATACTGACGGCTAGAACGGATTAATTGTATTTGCATTAATTTCTATGGGAAAAATTGCTTCGGTTAATGAACGGACTCGTGGAATGGATTACATTCGTTAACTGGGGTTCCACTGTATTAATATTATCCATGTCATTTGTGCTACCTACTGTTATTTCTCTAATGTAATCTATAAGACTTTTACAGCTAAAAATTTAGCTATTCTCAAGTCATTCTATTGAAAACACAAAAAAGCATGGTTTATTTTACGTGTGTCACTTTCCTTCTGGATAAACAGATATAAGAACGAACAGAACTATAATATTTTTACTAGTATAAGCATATAGTTCATAACAGTGAGTAAGTTGAGCATATATGATCATTTTTTAATCATGTTTCATATTTACATTAATTTTACAAATATTCCTTTATTTTTTTCTACATATTCTTATATACTTTTGTTATGTATCTATTTTTATATCTGATAACAGTGAAAAATACAGCTATAATTTTATCATCAACATATCATATACTTCTAAAAAACTCCATTAAGTATTTACTTTAACCTTCTCACTTTGAGAACAAATTATATATTTTATTTTTTAATAGTTTGATAGATAAATAGTGCATTATTTTTATTGTCCTACCTTGCATTCTTCATCCAGTAAATCAAGAATTCCTAATTTACTCTCTATAAGATCAATGCAGGGTTGATTATCATAGAAGTCAATAAATTTCCATTCTATTTGTTCTCTAACATATTCTTCTTGTTCAAGTTTAAAAACATGCTATATTATATCAAAAAATGTTAAAAAATAAAATTATGAAAATTAATCCATATATTAAAATTTTTTTATACATGTGTAAATATATAATGCATTTGATTAAATAAAACTTTATTTTAAAACAACAATAATAATTTTAATATCATCCAATTCTCAAAGAATTAAAAATTAAAATTAGAATTTATTTATATTTGTAAAAATAATTAATGAATTATAAAAAAATTTCTTCACCATGCAATCTGTTCAATTATATCTTGTCTTAATATTAAAATAGTAAAACTAATCTCTTCATTCTGGCATACTAAACACTAATATTGTGTTTTATTCCAAAGACACACAGCAAGTTTTCCATCAAATTCCTTTATTAGTTAATGGAAAACTTGCCATGTGTCTTTGGAATAAAACGCAATACTAGTGTTTACTATGCCAGAATAATAAAACAGGACATGATTTCAAAAAGCAAATCAACAAACTAAACTCTTCACTTAAAGAAGTTTTATGCAGAAAAACTTGCAAACTTTTCCTAAAACAAAACTCATATTCAGACTCAAAACAAATTTTAAAATATTTATTTTACTTAAATGATTTTGAATAAACTCAAGATGACTTTTTTTCAAATGTTTTGAATTTGATGATAAACATTTTTTCGGATTATTTATTTTNTAAAATTGTAACTATGACATTATCAATAATATAATTAGGACTTACATATAACAGAACACTGATTATCTGAGGTAATGTTATCTCAGATAACTAAAAACTCAGATAAACAGATTGCCACAACCATTTTAAATTAAAAATTACAAAGTAAAAAATTTATATAGCAGCACTTTAAAACTTCATTTTATATCCTAGTGAATTATTAATATATATAAGAACAACAATTTTTGTATTGTTTATTATACAACTAACATATGCAATAGTTTTAAGAATAAAAATGTGTTATTGTATTTACATCTTAATATTAATTATTTGTCTCATATTGAAGTTAAATGATAAAACGTAATAGAAACAAATCATTTTATAATAAATGTTATTGTTTTAAATTTTCTTTTATAAATTACAGTATAAGTAAAGTAGTGTATTCATTTATATGTTCATATTGGCTAATACAAAACCTTGGTGAATTGGGGCTCAGATAATTGAAGTTCTATTGCATTGCCTTAATTGTAAATCTTAAATTATTCAAATATTTTTTCTTAGATTGTTTCTAGTAATAATTATAAATCATAAAATTTATCATTATTGTAAAATTATAAAGTTTAATCAAAGATTTGTAATTACTTGTTTTATCATTTATGATGTACAGTAGAACCTCGATTATCCGGATTCTTCAAAATAAACAAAAATTTTACGAATTTGCTGATTTGCACTTGGCGAATTACGACACTGTTTATGTATGTGATGGAATGCATAACATTTTTGTTTCAACAACGTCTCACCCAGCACAGTGGTCGTAAACTCTTAAATATATTTTGCGTCATAATAAAAATATAACTTGACATATGTATTTATAAATAATTTATACTCAAATTACATCATTTCTATAACCAAGGGCAGCATAAGGCATGGGCAACGTGGGCCACCACCCATGCCTCACGGTCCGAAGGGCCTCGCACCTCAAAGGTTTATGCATTACTTAAAAGCCGAGAACGCAACGAAAAAATTTTACTCGTCATAAAACGATAAATAGTTTGTCAGATTTTTATTCATAAAAATGCAGTTTAAACTGCTTTTTATTTTATAAAATCCGTATTTTTGAGCCGCCAGAGGGCCTTTTAAACAATAGCTAGTCTGTTAGTGCTGGTCAGTAGTAGTCCAAATTCAATACGAACGTTTGTTTTTTGAAAATTTGATCACGATTTAAATACAGTATTTATTTTTAATATTACCGATATGTCATCAAAAAGAAAACATGTTATATTATCATTAAAAGACAAATTAAAGTATTTGTTTCGATTATCCGGATTTTTCCTTATCTGGACTACCTTCATCCCCAATTAGTCTGGATAATCGAGGTTCTACTGCAGGGCTTCTTAAACTATGGGTCGCAACCCCATTTGGGGTCACTTAGCTAAATTTTGGGGTCACAAGATTTTAATGCAAAATATTGAAAATGATTTGAGAGAGTTTGAAAATGACGCGCTTTGTGTCATAGATTTTGTGATTTGTATATATCTTCAATATATATGTATATTTTCCTTTCCTTCTTTGTTCTTGTTCTCTTTGTTTTTAACTTCCTAGAAACTTCTTCAAAGTGTGGGTGGTGAGTAACTGTGTTAGAAGACAAAAGAAAAAGAATAGCCTGGAGGGCAAAAAATAAAACATTTCACACCACTTTTGGCTGGGACATCAGAGAGTGAAGACGTGTGATGGAGTTGTCCAGGTCGTTTTGGCATTGTCAACTATCTTGGGTACCCATTCTTGACTAGTACTTGACTATCTGTCCTATTTGTCTATCCTTTCCTTATTTCCTTTTTAGTATAAGTAGTCAGTAATTTAGTTTCTAGCTATAGTTTTTCTTTGTGTCACGGAATTTTGTCCGGTTAGTCCTTTGTCGCGAGATTTTGAACTAACGGTTCTTCCTTTTGTATCTGTTGCTTTGTTTGTACTTAAGTACTAACAAGGGGTGTCGGAATCTGTTAGAATCCTGTAAAGTGAATAACCACGGGTGAAAATAAAGGTAGCATTTTATTTGTAATTTTGCCTATATCTTTGTTATATCACACTCACCACGTGCTTATCACTACAGATCATCGCTAGAATAATATAGTTTTTTTATTTATTCGGTAATTAATTTATTAATTATTATATGGAATATGTTATTTTTATGTATTTATAGGTATTTTTCGGATTAAAATCATTTTTGGCCATGGATAATTGGCTGAACTTAAGTAAGAAAGATAATGATGCAGAAGACAGTGCTACAAAGTCTCCTCAAGCAGGACTTATTATTCACAAACAGTCATCTAATCTACGAAAAAGAAAATATAATGAGTCTTTTCTTCAATTTGGCTTTACATTTAAAAATCATAATGGTAATGAACAACCTTTTTGTTTGATCTGCAATGAATTATTAGCTACAGAGAGTATGAAACCATCAAAATTGAAAAGACATCTTGAATCAAAGCATACTTCGTATGCCAATAAACCAAAAGAATATTTTGAAAGATTGTTAAAATCTTTAAATAAAGATATAAAATCTTTTGAAGAATTTACGACCATTAATGAAAAATATTTACTCGCGTCATATGAAGTTTCATACTGTATTGCTAAAAATAAAAAGCCTTTCACCATTGGAGAAGATCTTGTATTACCTGCTGCCATTAAAATGGTAGAAATACTACATGGAAGTAAATATAGCAATGATATTCGAAAAATTCCTTTGTCAAACGACACTGTCGCGAATAGAATTTCTGAAATAAGCAATGATCAATTAGTGCAACTTATTACAAGAATTAAAGAAAGCCCAAAATTTTCAATTCAGTTGGACGAAACAACTGATATTACCAAATTAGCTCAGTTGTTAGTATATGTCAGATACGTTTATAAAGAAAACATCGAGGAAGAATTGTTATTTTGTCGTCCTTTGAAAGACCGTACTAGAGGGAAAGACATATATTGTAAAGTTGACGAATTTTTAAAAACTGAAGGGTTAGAATGGAAAAATTGCTGTGGAGTATGCACAGATGGCGCTAAAGCGATGACGGGCCAAAATATTGGTTTTAAATCATTTTTTAAAGCTGCTCATTATGATCATATAACTTTTACTCACTGTCTTATTCATCGGGAGGCCCTCGCAGCAAAAAAATTAGCACCAGAATTGAACGATGTGCTTCAAGATGCTGTTAAGATTATAAATTTTATTAAAAGCCATGCCCTTAACAGCCGCTTATTTTCAAATCTCTGTAAAGATGCGGATTCCCACTACACAAATTTATTACTACATGCAGAAGTAAGATGGATATCAAGAGGTCAAAGTTTAAGAAGATTATTGTTATTAAAGGACGAAATCGAAATATTTTTAACCGAACAAAAATGTGATCTCGCTACTTATTTTCAAAATGACCTATGGCTATCAAAGTTGTGTTATCTGTCAGATATTTTTGAGAAATTAAACGATCTTAACTTGTCTCTTCAAGGAAAAAATTGCAATATATTTACTTCGAATGATAAAATTGAAAGTTTTATTAAAAAGATCAAAATTTGGCAAAGTAGGGTAGAAAAAAATTCTTTCGAAATGTTTTCAAGTATCGACAATTTTATATCCGAGAAAAATCATTGTAAAACTTTTATCGCAAAAATTATTATAGGTCACTTAAAAGCGCTAGAAACACAGTTTCGTAAATATTTTAAATCAAATATTGATTTTAAAAGTTTATCTTGGATTCAAAAACCATTTTTGATTGGTTTGGATGAGATTGATCACCTGCCATATAAAGCTCAAGAAGAATTTGCCGAGCTTTCGAGTGACTCAAACTTAAAACTAGATTTTTCAAAAAAGCCCTTAACTGAATTCTGGATAAGAACTAGAACCGAATTTCCCACAATCTCTAATATGGCGTTAAATGTTCTTCTACCATTCAACACTACATATTTATGTGAAATTACTTTTTCAGCTTTAACACATATCAAATCCCAATATCGTTCATCGCTAAATAATGTTGAAGAGATTTTACGTTCAGCCATGGCAAACATTGCACCAAGATTTAGTTTGTTATGCAGTAAAAAGCAAGCACATCCGTCTCATTAAAAAACAATTTCCCTTTAATTTTTGTATACTTAAACCATTTAATGGCTGCACTCGAATATATTCGAACAAACTAAGACAGCCAAAATGTCCAGGTTCGAATATATACTAGCGACGATATATTTTGCCCAATATTCTCTTCTATTTATGTTATTGCAAAAAATGCAGTTTTGATGAAAAATATGGTATGTAATTTTTGTAACTATAATAAATATAATTTTACAACTTTTCGTGCAATTTTTAATTTTATATTTTCGTATGTTTTTAAACAAATTCTAAACTATATTTTTGGGGGGGGGGTCGCGAAAAAAATCACAATCATAAATGGGGTCGTGAATAAAAATAGTTTAAGAAGCCCTGATCTAGNACAAATCATTTTATAATAAATGTTATTGTTTTAAATTTTCTTTTATAAATTACAGTATAAGTAAAGTAGTGTATTCATTTATATGTTCATATTGGCTAATACAAAACCTTGGTGAATTGGGGCTCAGATAATTGAAGTTCTATTGCATTGCCTTAATTGTAAATCTTAAATTATTCAAATATTTTTTCTTAGATTGTTTCTAGTAATAATTATAAATCATAAAATTTATCATTATTGTAAAATTATAAAGTTTAATCAAAGATTTGTAATTACTTGTTTTATCATTTATGATGTACAGTAGAACCTCGATTATCCGGATTCTTCAAAATAAACAAAAATTTTACGAATTTGCTGATTTGCACTTGGCGAATTACGACACTGTTTATGTATGTGACGGAATGCATAACTTTTTTTTGTTTCAACAACGTCTCACCCAGCACAGTGGTCGTAAACTCTTAAATATATTTTACGTAGTAATAAAAATATAACTTGACATACGTATTTATAAATAATTTATATTCAAATTACATCATTTCTATGACCAAGGGCGGCGTAAGGCATGGACGACGTGGGCCACCGCCTATGCCTCGCGGTCCGAAGGGCCTCGCGCCTCGAAGGTTTATGCATTACTTAAAAGCCGCGAACGCAACGAAAAAATTTTACTCGTCATAAAACGATAAATAGTTTGTCAGATTTTTATTCATAAAAATGCAGTTTAAACTGCTTTTTATTTTATAAAATCCGTATTTTTGAGCCGCCAGAGGGCCTTTTAAACAATAGCTAGTCTGTTAGTGCTGGTCAGTAGTAGTCCAAATTCAATACGAACGTTTGTTTTTTGAAAATTTGATCACGATTTAAATACAGTATTTATTTTTAATATTACCGATATGTCATCAAAAAGAAAACATGTTATATTATCATTAAAAGACAAATTAAAGTATTTGTTTCGATTATCCGGATTTTTCCTTATCTGGACTACCTTCATCCCCAATTAGTCTGGATAATCGAGGTTCTACTGCAGGGCTTCTTAAACTATGGGTCGCAACCCCATTTGGGGTCACTTAGCTAAATTTTGGGGTCACAAGATTTTAATGCAAAATATTGAAAATGATTTGAGAGAGTTTGAAAATGGCGCGCTTTGTGTCATAGATTTTGTGATTTGTATATATCTTCAATATATATGTATATTTTCCTTTCCTTCTTTGTTCTTGTTCTCTTTGTTTTTAACTTCCTAGAAACTTCTTCAAAGTGTGGGTGGTGAGTAACTGTGTTAGAAGACAAAAGAAAAAGAATAGCCTGGAGGGCAAAAAATAAAACATTTCACACCACTTTTGGCTGGGACATCAGAGAGTGAAGACGTGTGATGGAGTTGTCCAGGTCGTTTTGGCATTGTCAACTATCTTGGGTACCCATTCTTGACTAGTACTTGACTATCTGTCCTATTTGTCTATCCTTTCCTTATTTCCTTTTTAGTATAAGTAGTCAGTAATTTAGTTTCTAGCTATAGTTTTTCTTTGTGTCACGGAATTTTGTCCGGTTAGTCCTTTGTCGCGAGATTTTGAACTAACGGTTCTTCCTTTTGTATCTGTTGCTTTGTTTGTACTTAAGTACTAACAAGGGGTGTCGGAATCTGTTAGAATCCTGTAAAGTGAATAACCACGGGTGAAAATAAAGGTAGCATTTTATTTGTCATTTTGCCTATATCTTTGTTATATCACACTCACCACATGCTTATCACTACAGAACATCACTAGAATAATATAGTTTTTTTATTTATTCGGTAATTAATTTATTAATTATTATATAGAATATGTTATTTTTATGTATTTATTGGTCTTTTTCAGATTAAAATCATTTTTAACCATGGATAAATGGCTGAACTTAAATAAGAAAGGTAATGATGCAGAAGACAATGCTACAAAGTCTCCTCAAGCAGGACTTATTATTGATAAACAGTCATCTAATCCACGAAAAAAGAAAACATAATGAGTCTTTTCTTCAATTTGGCTTTACATTTAAAAATCATAATGGTTATGAACAACCTTTTTGTTTGATCTGCAATGAATTATTAGCTACAGAGAGTATGAAACCATCAAAATTGAAAAGACATCTTGAATCAAAGCATACTTCATATGCCAATAAACCAAAAGAATATTTTGAAAGATTGTTAAAATCTTTAAATAAAGATATAAAATCTTTGGAAGAATTTATGACCGTTAATGAAAAATATTTACTCGTGTCATACGAAGTTTCATACTGTATTGCTAAAAATAAAAAGCTTTTACCATAAGAGAAGATCTTGTATTACCTGCTGCTATTAAAATGGTAGAAATACTACATGGAAGTAAATATAGCAATGATATTTGAAAAATTCCTTTGTCAAACAACACTGTTGCAAATAGAATTTCTGAAATAAACAATGATCAATTAGTGCAACTTATTACAAGAATTAAAGAAAGCCCAAAATTTTCAATTCAGTTGGACGAAACAACTGATATTACCAAATTAGCTCAGTTGTTAGTATATGTCAGATATGTTTATAAAGAAAACATTGAGGAAGAATTGTTATTTTGTCGTCGTTTGAAAGACTGTACTAGAGGGAAAGACATATATTGTAAAGTTGACAAATTTTTAAAAACTGAAGGGTTAGAATGGAAAAATTGCTGTGGAGTATGCACAGATGGCGCAAAAGCGATTACGGGCCAAAATATTGGTTTTAAATCAATTTTTAAAGCTGCTCATTATGATCATATAATTTTTACTCACTGTCTTATTCATTGGGAGGCCCTCGCAGCAAAAAAATTAGCACCAGAATTGAATGATGTGCTTCAATATGTTGTTAAGATTATAAATTTTATTAAAACCCATGCCCTTAACAGCCACTTATTTTCAAATCTCTGTAAGGATGCGGATTCCCACTACACAAATTTATTATTACATGCAGAAGTAAGATGGATATCAAGAGGTCAAAGTTTAAGAAGATTATTGTCATTAAAGGATGAAATCGAAATATTTTTAACCGAACAAAAATGTGATCTTGCTAGTTTTTTCAAAATGACCTATGGCTATCAAAGTTGTGTTATCTGTCAGATATTTTTGAGAAATTAAACGATCTTAACTTGTCTCTTCAAGGAAAAAATTGCAATATATTTACTTCAAATGATAAAATTGAAAGTTTTATTAAAAAGATAAAAATTTGGCAAAGTAGGGTAGAAAAGAATTCCTTCGAAATGTTTTCAAGTATTGACAATTTTATATCCGAGAAAAATAATTGTAAAACTTTTATCACAAAAATTATTATAGGTCACTTAAAAGCACTAGAAACACAGTTTCGTAAATATTTTATATCAAATATTGATTTTAAAAGTTTATCTTGGATTCAAAAACCATTTTTGATTGACTTGGGTGAGATTGATCACCTGCTATATAAAGCTCAAGAAGAATTTGCCGAGCTTTTGAGTGACTCAAACTTAAAACTAGATTTTTCAAAAAAGCCCTTAACTGAATTCTGGATAAGAACTAGAACCGAATTTCCCACAATCTCTAATATGGCGTTAAATGTTCTTCTACCATTCAACACTACATATTTATGTGAAATTACTTTTTCAGCTTTAACACATATCAAATCCCAATATCGTTCATCGCTAAATAATGTTGAAGAGATTTTACGTCCAGCTGTGTCAAACATTGCACCAAGATTTAGTTTGTTATGCAGTAAAAAGCAAGCACATCCGTCTCATTAAAAAACAATTTCCCTTTAATTTTTGTATACTTAAACCATTTAACGGCTGCGCTCGAATATATTCGAACAAACTAAGACAGCCAAAATGTCCAGGTTTGAATATATACCAGCGACGATATATTTTGCCCAATATTCTCTTCTATTTATGTTATTGCAAAAAATGCAGTTTTGATGAAAAATAGGGTATGTAATTTTTGTAACTATAATAAATACAATTTTACAACTTTTCGTGCAATTTTTAATTTTATATTTTCGTATGTTTTTAAACAAATTCTAAAACTNTGCAAATTTGTATATATCTTTATTTTATATTTTGGGGGGGGGGTCGCGAAAAAAATCACAATCATAAATGGGGTCGTGAATAAAAATAGTTTAAGAAGCCCTGTTCTACTGTATTTTAATATATTTAAATATATCAGTTTTTAATGAACAACAGAAACTGGGAGTTATAATTCTACAAACTTATCTTATAAATTAAATCTACTTATATTTATAAAAGTCAAAAAATGCTGACTTAAAATATAAGGAATGTTTTTATTCTGAATTAATCTAAAAACAATATTTAAATGTTTAAGACAAAATAAATGCATTTCTACATGCCTCAGCTAAATAAGTATTCATCTTTCCTTGCATGTATCTTATTGAATGATACAAAATGTTTATTTAGTACTTCTTTACATATATTTCAATAATTTTACAATAAAAACTATATTCAAAACTTTAAAGCTTTATCTGCCAATAATAAAATTCAATTCTATAAAATTTTTAATTTCTTGATAGGTGCTTCCTTTCAACAAATCAAACTTGTATGTTCAACCTATTGATACTAATAACAAATATTTAATTTTATAACTTCAAAAATTGATGTAATTTTAACTGATAAAATACATGATATTGTCAAAATAGCAACCTAATGTTTACAAAAAACTATTTAAATATTTAAAGTACTGTTTTGTGTATTAAAGGAAATTTTTTACTTTTTAGTCATAACACTATTTTACTACAAATTTTTACACTATGCCCTAAAATATATTTTCATATGAGTGAATTGGCTATATAAATTTGTTTTGTCATGCAACTTAAGCTCTTAGTATGTTTATATTTCATTAACATTAACAAATTATGGCATTTATAAATCCAATAATTAAACTAATACTAAAATTACTGACATGGTTTCACCAACAAATTTTAATAGTTTGCTAAATTCCGAGATTTGAGAACAAGATTATTAAATTATCTCAAAACTAAATGTACTTGGAGACTTTTCTTGTATTTATTGATTGGCTGTTTTGTAAATATGTGATATATATTTAGGCATTACACATGTTTCAGATAAACAAACATAATTAACAATCATACTTTTTGGCTCACAAAACTTGTATTTAATATAAAATTGTTATTTTATCCAAGAAAACAAATCTAGTGTCATTAAAAATAAAAAAAAGCAAACACATAATTGAAATTTAACAGAATTTAGATGTTTTTCTGAAATTAATGTTGGCTATATGAAATGGCTAAAAACTTTTGTAAGAATCTTAAATGGTAGGAAAAGAAAGACATTGCATTAAATAAGCAAACATTCATTCATATTTGTTTAATATGAAAATTAATGGTAAGTATAATAGAACTGTTTAAAACAAGTATATATCAAAAATGTTGGTGTAACGAGTCAAAGTCCGATCATTATCTTATGTTTGGGTGTTATTTTTAGTTATAGTTATTTTCATTATTTTCTTTTCAGGGACCTTTTTTTTAATTAAGGACAGAAACTCCTTAACCCTCAATGTGCTAAATTCAAAAAGAAAAAGGCAAAAGATACTAATTTGCATCAACAATTGATCCCGTGATGCAAATGAATGTAATTAGGGCAGTGTGGAGCTACATGGAGATACTAATTTGCATCAACAATTGATCCCGTGATGCAAATGAATGTAATTAGGGCAGTGTGGAGCTACATGGAGAACCAAATAAAAGATGTTACGTCCAACCAGCAGTATGGTGTAGCTCCCAACAGCAACAGTCATAGAAACATCTCGGATAAACAATCAGCATAGAAAACATATGATTTGAGTATTTTTTTTTTTTTTGTGGAGATTTGAATTGATTGTTGAATTGATTTGATCTGATTTAATTTGATTGTATATAATCAAAGAATTTCTTTACTTGTTTATTTTGTTGTTTGACTTTTGAATATTTGAAATATATATTAACTCTTTTTATAATTAATCATTGTTATTTATTTCACTACTGATCAATTTAATGAATATTTCTTGAGAATATGTACTTATAAGTGTTGTATTATTATATTTTTTTGTTCCCATAAAGTCCAGGCCTGGTACTTAAATTGAACTCTAACTCGTGTAACCCCACCTTTTGTGCTGCATGGTACATTACATTGTTAATAGTATTTTTATATTTGTCATTTTAACAGTTAAATTTATTGAGCCTAATAATATAATGTAAATATGGTGTAATTTTTTAGAAAACTCAATTTGTTCAAATTGCACATACAACTTACTTCAGAACAAACTAATGCATTTATTTCTTAAACATCCAATATAAAATAAAAAAACTTACCCATAAATATCTAAAACTCCTATAAATCTATTTATTTTATCACTTGATGCAAGTGATTTATTTATTTGAGATACAATCCAATTAAACAAACAAGCATAGATGTGCTTTGCTAAAGCATCTCTAGAAAATACAGCCTGTAATTAATCAGTAAATATTTAGAAACAATTATAAACAAAAATAGCTAAGTTAAATAAAATGCAATAGTTACTTATGTATAATATTTTTTTTTATTAAAATACTCATAGTCAATTATCACAATAAAAATTTTATGAATTACAACTATTTTTATATAGAAACTATAATAATTTGTTATATAGAATAAAATTAATTATTTATCCAAATTGCATTTATTTTACAATTTTAAAAATCAGTTTCATTATTAAATTTCTTAAAACTCTCTTAAATTTTTAATTATTTGTTAATAATAATTAATGGTCAAAATGATAAGACATAGGTTAGGTTAGATTTCAAACTTCAATCTGTAAGATAGAATTTTTAGTAATGTGTTCTTTTAAAACACAGTTGACCCTGTTTATTTCAAACATCTTTATCCCAAAAACATATTTATCTCAAAATTTATTTTTCCCTGCATTTTCAGTCTAAATTCAATGTATTTTCCATATTTAACTCATATAATTTTCTTCCAACACCTCTATATCTCAAATTATGGACTGAAGGGTCAATTACAAATTCAAAGCTCATCAACAGTTTGATAGCATAAATTGTAGTTGAGAAACATCTCTTGCAATACAGTACATAAGTTGCAAATAACACTGCTTTTCTCTGATTGACTACAAGTTTGGCTTGCATCTTATTCATTGAAGAAAGTTAGACATCAGAAACTATTGACAAGCTATTTTTCTGAAGGTATGTCAAAAATGTTTTATTTATACCTAATACAGGTATGTACTGTACTTGCTATTGTATTAATAAAACATTGTACCTCCAATCAAACCTGTTACATAAAATAGAATAAATAAGAGAAATAATAAAGTTGCCTTATACAGGGTGGCCACTAAATATTTTAAAATTAATTTACATATATTTAATATATAATATGCTTCAATTGCCACTGTCTATCCGAGGAAAATAAGAACAAAATTGGAGACAATAAAAATGCCTTTATTTAACAATATTTGCTGTTAGAAATTATCAAAATGCATTTCAGCTTTATTAACTTTAAGCCCTCTTCAGTTAATATGTTTATAGCAAAAGTCTTAGAGAAATAACATTTCTCTGGGTAATGTCAGAGAAGTGCAATATGAAAACTTTCATTTCATTAAAACAATTAATGAAAAAGAAGGTGCAGAAACTTTGGAAAGGAAAAAAGTTAAAGAAATGAAATAAAAATGAAGTTTAACTTAATAAACTTTCATTGTTTAATTATTGTCTTTTTATTCATCTTTCATCATTACAGTTTGAATTTAATAAAAATCTCCAGTAGCTGATATAATCAATAGCAATTTTATTACTTTACCACAGTGGCAATAGTTAGTGCTACTTGTGGAGCACAGTCAGTTTGCCATAACCATGTTCCATCTGGGTATTAATCTGTGATATCCCTTGATTAAAGTGGTTAATTAAGCCCTTGATCCTACTGTGTATATCAAAATATGGTAGCTATGTTAAGTAAAGACAGCCGGTAAAGCCACATAAATTAAAACTTCTGCTGCAAATATAGTGATTGTTGCAATTAATTTCATGCATTAATCAGAACCCGTGTTAGGCAAGGGATGCCTATATTCTAAAACTGAATCAACATAGACTTAATAAAAATTTGATTTTTCTTGTTGACTCTTAATTATTTTATAATGTATACAGAACTATCATTTACTGGATCCATAAAATCAACAAAGTATTCCTTGTTTATTAATAAGTAATTTAATGTTGCCAATAAGGAATATCACTCTAATGTTCCTTTCCAATTTTGATAATTCTTATATATGTTGTAAAACATCAAAAATTAGGAAGATGTATTGTTTTCTTTTATAAGTAAAAAGAAACATCTTTAGGAGGTGAAGTCAACCTCAAAGTTTGGAATATTAAGCAGTGATTTTAGTGCTTTTTTTATAAGAATACTAACCTGAATTAAATCAGATAAGTACTACTTATAATCTGTAATATTGTATTTTTTTTTTNTTTTTTTTTTTATCAGTTTCAAAAATTTCATCTAGGTCAATCACCTCCTTGTGAATTTTTCAAAACTTCCATAAAAATTTCATAATAAATTCAAATATTTTGAAAAAATACTTTTAATTTTAGAACAGATCAAAAATAAGTTTACAGATTTTTGCATTTTTGTCAAAAAACTTATTTCATTCCTTCACTCCATACTATATGGCATGCAGCCATATTAAAATGATTCTTTTCATAACTATTTTATTTTGTAAGAATCAAAATACCATTAGAATTTCATAGTAAAGTAATTTTAATCAGCATTTCTATCTAATTATGTTTGTTTTAAAAGTTTCTAATTATTATTCAAGAAATTCTTACAATAATTTAAATAAATAGAGAAAGCTTCAATCTTACCTGATCTGGAGTCATTGGTTTTGTTATTATTTCTCTCATACTTTGAATTTTTCTATTGCAGATCCAGAGACTGAGTTGATTATAATCAATTCCAAGAAGTTCTGTCATTACTAACAAATGAGGATCATTTTCCTATGTATATATGAAGTTTTTTTATAACAACATATATATAATTTTGTATATATGATATAATATCTATAGATATCATATTTTGTATAAGTTACATTTAAGTTTTAAATAATAATGATAAGTTAATTATTAAACTAAATATCAGAAGTCTTAAGAATTTTATTTTATTAAAAGTTTACAGAAAAATGAGAATCTGCTCAGATCATTTAATGTGGTTAAAAACAATAGGAATCAATAAAAACTAATATGTGATTTTAATGGCATTTTATTGGTTTCTACTCATATATAAAAACCAATTGAAACCAATAAAAATTTTCTATTGGTATTCCAAAAGAATATTTAAACAACAGAAACCAATAACAAAAAATTATACTGGTAAACATATTATTAGTCTATGAAAAACAATAGAATTTCATAGCTACCAAAATTTTTATTTTTATTATTATTATTTATCTTTGATTGTATATGTTTCAATGTTCCCACTCTAAACACTCATGTTCATAAAATTAAAAATTAATCTGAAACACTATTCTCAGACTGATGCTGTAATTTATCTTCTTCACAAAATTGTAGTCATTTACTTATACAGATGGAAAACCATCTTTACAGCAGCTTGGAATTATTAACATATAACTCCACATACTGTATTTTCATGTAACTGTTGTTTATCTAAATATCCTAAAATATGAAATTCCTTTCAATGTTGTTCTGACAGTCTATTTAGATTTCAAAGTTCAAACAAATTAAAAACATTCAAACAATGTTAATATTATCCATAAAAGAAAATGCTAATAATTTTAAAAGAGTCAGTTTACTACTTGATAAAACATTTTTCATGACTATATCATATCATACCTCATAACTGAACTTAATAATGACTAAGAAGAAGGCTTCCCAAATGTCAAATACTCATTGAATTGTATAGGATTTTTGGAGTAACAGAGCATTAGCAATCATTACCTCATAGAAGTGAGGTATAGATGGATATAGAGATTAAATCCATTTGTATATGGTTATTAATATAATATCTAGATTTACATCCATCTGTACTGCACTTTGATGCAGTAATGTTGCTAATTCTCTATTACTGCAAAAATCCTAAGCAATTCAACAAGTACAGTACATGACATTTGGGAAACCCCTCCTCTTAATAACTAAGCATAATTATTTCCAGTTTAATGATGACCTAAAATCAAAAAATATAAAAACACAACAATCTACATTTTTATATTTAATTTAATGATAAGATATAATATGAAATAAAAATAAATTCTTAATTAATCTTTAACATAAAATTATATTTGGGAAGTTGTAGTAATTAAGAATTGGGGGTCTCTTTGAAAATAAACAAAAATATATAGTAAATACAGAGGGTGATCGGTTAACAAACAGTTCGGCTAACGAACAAATCGAATAATGAACATCTTCGCAAAAGATTTTTATTTTCGGACAACAAACACATGTTTGGATAATAAACACATTCTTGGATAATGAACACCTCACAAAACAAACACAAGAAGAAGTGATGTAAAATAATGAATATCGGTTGTCTTCCCTTGTCTTCAGGCAACAATTCGGAACTTTTTGCAGTGCAGGAGATGTCGACATCGACGCTCAACCCAGTATATACTGATAGTATTCCTCCGAACTTCGAAAATCTCCCTTTTAATCCCAACTCATAATAGAACTTGAAACAGATCTGACGACAGAAGAATGCCAAGAACTCTTGAATGAATAACACCAAGAAACTCAGCAAGATGTTTTCTTCTCAAAAAGAGGATTAATGCCGATATCTGCTATTAAAGATCTTTTGAAGAAGTGGGAGGATGTCAGAACAATGGTCTTAGAATGGCATCCAAACCAGGTTGAAGTTAATAGACTTGGGGATCACTACAATGCTATTAATTACTTCTGAAAAATCTTAAAGAAGAGAGAAAAGCAACTGACATTAGACAGATTCTTTAACCCCTACAAATGGAAAAAACATGACTAATAAAAATGCATCATTGTGTACATATGTATTTTTATTATAACATATAAATAAATGTAGTAAGAAAGTGTATACAGTAGACCCCCTATAAAATTGGTTCATATAATATGGATTCATATAAAATGGCAAAAAAATTGTGATTGTATTCATATAAACACGCTAAAAGAGACTCATATAATACAGTAAAACATCATCACCGACTCATGTCGTGACAGGATTGGTCAAATCTAGACCAATAGCAGATATTGCACAAACCGTTGAGTTTAAACAAGCAGCGGACCTACTAAAAACCATTTATTATTTAATTAATTAATGGCCATATAAATTATATTTATATTAATGATGTCTCCAAAGTTCAGCAAATTTTTTGCAGAAAAATAACTTATCAGAAAACACGTGCCCGCTGATCGATGAACCACTCCACGATGAAAACAAGCTTAAGCAATGGTGTCGTTGAATGATGCACACTTGGTAAGTAATCCTACAATTTTTTGTTTATAGCATAGTTTATATGGATTATTCCCAAAAAATTATGTGTTTTGGAAATGTTGAGTCAAATTAGTCTGGAATTGATTAATTTTATGGAAGAAAACCTTTCAAACAGCCGTAGTCCCTAAACTGCACATGTGCCGGCTGTGATTGACTCATGTATTTAAGGACTCATACTACATGGAATTCATAAAACACAGAATGTATCTACCATGTTATTGGAGGGGTCTACTGTATTTTTTATTTTTTGGAGTCTCCAGAATGAATTAATAAAATTCCCATAAAAACCTATAGTAAATCGAAAATCAGTTAATGAACAATTCAGATAGCGAACAAAGTCTTGGAATGGATTATATTCGTTAACCGATCACCCACTGTAACAATATAAAAATTATAAAGTATTATTTTAATTGAACAAGTGTTTCAGCTACTATTATGGTGAAATATTACACTAATTCTTTAAAAATTGTCATCATTTATGCATTTAGCAATTATTATGGATGATATAGAGTTATTTATCAACAGAAAACAATGTTAATATATTAACTTTAAACAAAACTTTGAAACAGTCATAACAGTTATAATAAATAGTAAATCCTATATAGTAAATTTGTATTTTATAACAGCTGACGTTGAGAGATAAAATACTGCAAAATTCCAAAAAATAATTGTGTATACATATGTGCATGATTTTTTTTAAAGAAATTAACCATATCTTACAATAGAGAACTTTTTAGACTACCATCAGTCTCTAAATCATTTTAGAATTATATTGAGGAAGGTGAACACTCAGAATTTCCAAAATATTCCAGTGATAAAAATTAAGAGCAAAGCAGTTTTGAAAATTTTTAGAATTGCTTATTCTAAAACCAGGTCTTTTTTTATTTGTGTTTTTTTCTAATCTCAACATTATCCATAATAATCAAAACTTATTGGTATGTAATAATCAAAAAATTTAATTTATTTTTCTATTAGGGTTTCTCATTTCCCAGCTTTTGCTTGTCTCATGATTCTGGGAAAAAAGTGAACTGTTTCATGGGATCCTGGGATATAATTAATTATTTTTGAAATATAAAAAATATCTTGAAATCAAATGATATAACTATTTTTTATTTTTAAAAGTAATTTAATATGTTCTGCAACCTCCAAAATCATAATATTAATAATGCAGTGTAATATATATTAAAATTACCTTTGAATACATAGAAATTTTCACAAATAGAAAAAATTTATTAAAGTTTGCTGGAAACTGCTTACAAAAAAAATGCTTTGAATTTAGTTGAAAATTTAAAAAAAGAATTAACTTAGATCAAACTTCTAACTTAAAACATAATTTTCATTTTTTAAATAAAACTTAATACAAAATATTATTGTAAATTTTTAAAAAGCAAAGCCGGTCAATACTCCGATCACTCAATCTGGTTATTATTTTAATATGAAAAGTCCCACTACTGAAAATGCCCTTTCCAATTCAATTGATGTTAGTAGAATTGTCTTTAATGCATTTAAGAGAAGACAGATGTTACTTGATTTTTCACCTGTAGCCTGGAAGATTTCTAGTTCGTTTACGAGATTGTAGTACAGTAATACCCCGAACTTATGCGATAGGTGGGACCGAGTGATAACTGCGAAAGTCAAATTTGCGTAAGTCGAGGTATAATTTCGCAATTTGTGTAAAATCCAAGTCAGATGTATGTAAACTAATGAATGTTCTCGTTAATCTTATCTCGTCTTTTGATTCGTTTACGGTTACAAGAAATCACCACATAGTCTCTCTCAAGTCTCCGTAGATAAAACAAACAAAGAAATAAATAACACAAAATAAATTGTAGCTATGTGTCAATTTCGCGCAACACGTTGGAACATGTAAGCTGAACAATAGTGTGGGGGGAGTAATCAAGAGTTCCATGGTGCTCAAACAAAAGACGAATCGACGAGATTTAAAAATCGTGTAACTCCGGGTTTGCATAAGTCAGGGTAGTGTAAGTCGAGGTATTACTGTACTTCTTTTTCTCTCTAGTATTCTTCTAGTATTGATTTGTCTACCTCGGCTGCTTTAATAGCGGCATCAAGCTTATAGCTCGATAATTTGGCAATTTATTTGGCTTTAATAATCAGGTTTATGAAGAAAAACTTCATACTCATTTGTATCCTTGCCCAATTTGCACAACCTGGCATAATGCAGTTATTGAAGCTACTGGGCATGGTTAAAAAGTGACACAGCATAAGCACAATTATTCCTGATATTACAGGTACTGACAAGTAAAGAATTTTCAGAGTCCTGCCACAAATAAGCTATGTATTGATTATTGACCATTTGTGACATGCCATAACAAGGAAAAATTTTAAAAAGTAATAAGTAGGTTTAAAATTAATAAATACAAATGTATTCTGACAGTTTATAAGTTAATTATACTTTCTATTTGCAAAATTTCCTCAACCTTAACATAAAATAAGAAAAAAGTGAACTTTTAAGAAATTTGCAGGATTTCCCAGGATGAGAATAATTTCCTGGGTTAAAAAAACAGTTGGGATCCTGAGATCCCGTTTGAGAAACCCTATTTTCTATATTGAAATATTTCCTAAACATATGATAATATAAATTACAGATACCACTTGCAAGTAATAGTTACAATTCAAATCTTTATCACAATTTCAAAAGTAAGTCATAACAGGAATGATGGTTTTAACCAGAAATAAATTGAATATTTTCTAGTTCAGAATGTACAAAATGTACTAAATAATATTTTAAAAAGTAAAATTGATTCCAACAAATAAGTATATATTCATATTTTTCAAAAAATAAAACAATTTCTATAAAGAAATTAAAATATAAAATTTATCATATAAGTTAAATTTTTTGCAAAAAGTCTAAGATCATACAGAAGACAAACATGGTTGAATTTTAGACTACTGATTTTTGTAAACAGATTATTATCCAATTAAGAAAAATTTAAATAAAATTATTTAATAATGGTTAATTTTTTGAAATTAAATATATTAAAATGATTTATACTAATTTATAAAAATAATACTTGAATTCAATTAATGAAATTTAAAGAAAAAATAAGCTTAATAAATTTTTAGTACAGTAGAGCCTCGATTATCCGACTCAATTGGAGACTGGAGTTGGTCGGATAATTGAAAAGTCGGATAACCGAAAAGTATGAAAAAATTCAGTATTAGTGTAGTATATTATTATATCCCATGTAATTAGTATATTAATATATTAGTATATCGCTATTGACCTACTTCGCGTTGAATTTTCATCGATGTTAAGCCTAACAAAAAATTTAAAATAATAATCGTCGCTATTGTATCATTAAAAATTAGAAAATTAAGCCTCGTTTAAATACTGGTTTCGTTTCATGGTCGAATGAGTATTGCCAGCAAAAACACGTAAAAATAATATTAAAGTAACCAAGACATAGCCAAATATTGTAGCGCCACATCACTAGTGTACATTTGAAATTTGCCGACTAAGACGGTCGGTTAACCGAGGTGTCGGTTAATTGGGGGTCGGATAATCGAGGCTCTACTGTAATCTACAATTTCTGAACTGTTTAAAAAGCAAGTACAGTAGAGCGTCGATTATCCAAAAGTCAATCATCCGAAAGAATTCCAGTCGGCAAATTTAAATTTTTGCCAGTGCTGTGGCGATGCAATCTTTGACTGTGTGTTGGGCTACTCAAATATTTTACATTTTTGATACTATCTCATAAATTAACTTCTGAAGTATAATTTTTTATTGTTTTTATATTTTTCAATATATATATTTTGTTCATATAAAATAAAAAAATAATTTTTAACGATACAATAGTCTTTGTTAGGCTTAACATTGACGAAAATTCAGCGCGAAGCGACATGCAATGGAGAAAAATGTCAAGATGGTATAAATTAATATATTTTTCCGTACATAATCGGTTATCCGAAACACCGATCTTCTGAACAATCCCAGTCCCCAATTGATTCGGATAATTGACGCTCTACTGTATTTAATTATAGGTTTTAAAAATATAACAATCAAAAATCCTGATTTTTTTTTAAATTTTGATTTAAAAACAAACATTATATGAGGCTGCAGAAAATAAACAATTTTTTGGAATTTTACTATATTTGAAAAATGTCTCTAAAATTTATTAGTTTTTAATTTTATATTGATTTAGTTTATTTTATTTAATTACCACATGTATTGTTGATATTAATAATAAATTTTAATTATTAGAAGAATTATAAATAGCTTTAATTATCTTCCACAAATATAATATTTGTTTACTTGTATAGAATTCAAAATTATAAAATTATGTTTCTGTATTTTTAAGAAACATCTTTCTTGCACTTAAGACTAAAATCCAGTTGTCCTAACCTAAATATAACGCAATTAAAATTAAATAATTTTATATAATTCTATGTCTTACAGAAACTGAACAACATTCTGTATCATCTCCTGTTTCTCCACCTTCAACTATATTTACATTTCCTAAATGAAGAATTGATGCAAGAATCCTAAATATTGACATTTGCTGACTTTCTGAAAATCCTGAAATGAAAACACACATATTTCAAAGAATTTATTCATTTAATAAAATAAATATGAACTCATTCTATGATAATTTNTAATAATACAGTAGAGCCTCGATTATCCGACTCAATTGGAGACTGGAGTTGGTCGGATAATTGAAAAGTCGGATAACCGAAAAGTATGAAAAAATTCAGTATTAGTGTAGTATATTATTATATCCCATGTAATTAGTATATTAATATATTAGTATATCGCTATTGACCTACTTCGCGTTGAATTTTCATCGATGTTAAGCCTAACAAAAAATTTAAAATAATAATCGTCGCTATTGTATCATTAAAAATTAGAAAATTAAGCCTCGTTTAAATACTGGTTTCGTTTCATGGTCGAATGAGTATTGCCAGCAAAAACACGTAAAAATAATATTAAAGTAACCAAGACATAGCCAAATATTGTAGCGCCACATCACTAGTGTACATTTGAAATTTGCCGACTAAGACGGTCGGTTAACCGAGGTGTCGGTTAATTGGGGGTCGGATAATCGAGGCTCTACTGTAATCTACAATTTCTGAACTGTTTAAAAAGCAAGTACAGTAGAGCGTCGATTATCCAAAAGTCAATCATCCGAAAGAATTCCAGTCGGCAAATTTAAATTTTTGCCAGTGCTGTGGCGATGCAATCTTTGACTGTGTGTTGGGCTACTCAAATATTTTACATTTTTGATACTATCTCATAAATTAACTTCTGAAGTATAATTTTTTATTGTTTTTATATTTTTCAATATATATATTTTGTTCATATAAAATAAAAAAATAATTTTTAACGATACAATAGTCTTTGTTAGGCTTAACATTGACGAAAATTCAGCGCGAAGCGACATGCAATGGAGAAAAATGTCAAG
Source organism: Centruroides sculpturatus (assembly GCF_000671375.1). NCBI lineage: Eukaryota > Metazoa > Arthropoda > Arachnida > Scorpiones > Buthidae > Centruroides > Centruroides sculpturatus. Next base: position 180,629 of record NW_019385663.1, on the reverse strand, counting down.
ATGGTATAAATTAATATATTTTTCCGTACATAATCGGTTATCCGAAACACCGATCTTCTGAACAATCCCAGTCCCCAATTGATTCGGATAATTGACGCTCTACTGTATTTAATTATAGGTTTTAAAAATATAACAATCAAAAATCCTGATTTTTTTTTAAATTTTGATTTAAAAACAAACATTATATGAGGCTGCAGAAAATAAACAATTTTTTGGAATTTTACTATATTTGAAAAATGTCTCTAAAATTTATTAGTTTTTAATTTTATATTGATTTAGTTTATTTTATTTAATTACCACATGTATTGTTGATATTAATAATAAATTTTAATTATTAGAAGAATTATAAATAGCTTTAATTATCTTCCACAAATATAATATTTGTTTACTTGTATAGAATTCAAAATTATAAAATTATGTTTCTGTATTTTTAAGAAACATCTTTCTTGCACTTAAGACTAAAATCCAGTTGTCCTAACCTAAATATAACGCAATTAAAATTAAATAATTTTATATAATTCTATGTCTTACAGAAACTGAACAACATTCTGTATCATCTCCTGTTTCTCCACCTTCAACTATATTTACATTTCCTAAATGAAGAATTGATGCAAGAATCCTAAATATTGACATTTGCTGACTTTCTGAAAATCCTGAAATGAAAACACACATATTTCAAAGAATTTATTCATTTAATAAAATAAATATGAACTCATTCTATGATAATTTTATTGAAACTATACTACTGTTAGATTCGAAATTATTTAACAATTTTATTCTACATATAATTATTGTAAATTTCAGAATTAATTCCCTATTAAAAATATATAAAATGCTAATCTTTGTACATAAGCATAATTTATTACAAAGTCCTTTGCTTTTTAAAAACTGACTGTTAAATTTTTAAAAAAAATTTATTTTATGTAGTTCAAAAATCTGAATACACTTATCAACAAACCACACTGTTGAAACTAGAAAATCCAGCAAGAAAACAATGTAATGAATAAACTCATGTTTTTGACCATTTTCATCAGTCATCAGATTTAATTACATTCTATTAAAGAATACAAAATAGTACAACATATAGATAATAATAATAATATCAAAATTTATTTTTATGAATTCAAAAATTGCTATCAATTTAATTTTTAAAATAAAGACAAAAACAGTATTCCAAAATATAGTGAACATATACTCATTTTAGTATAAATAATTTTGTAACATTTAATTAATATATTTATTTATTTTTATTGCTACACTTATACTAGAACATAGGAAACATGACTTCATATAGATTTCTTTGGACATATAAACAACAATTATTATTTATGATAATTTTTTGCAATATACACATACATATACATTTAATGTATTTTGAAAGGCTCTATAAAATTTCTTTTATATAAATATATATGATGTAAGGCAAACATGACTTATTGTATGTTTTATATAATATTATGTAACTGTCATTTTCAAAAACTGTTTTTGGATTTCCTGATTCAAGTTAAAGTTACTTTCTAATAGTCTAACTTTCAAAATAATGTAAATTTCAACTTTTATGTTTAAATTAAAAACTTTGTAAACCAATCATTGTTTATGTAACAATATTTTATATAAAGAAACTTTTTAATTACCTAATAATCTAAGAGCATTTTTTGTTTCTTGAAAATTTTTAGCATCATCAATCCCAGAAATAATTGGAGAATCTCCTTGGTTTGTATAATGAAAAGTTCTTTGATCACCTAAAATATACATAAGAAAATTTATTAAATACTTATAAATATAATATTTTTAATTGCTTATAATTTTCAAGTAATGATGATAAATTCTATGAATTAAGAATTTATAAACAAGTATATAAATATAAAAACAATGATTAAAAATAAATAAAAATCAAATGGCCATTATTACATGCATATAGGTTAGCTATGTAATAACTTCCACATAGGAAAATATTTCACATCATGACAATTGCAACTGTTCTCTTATACTGCATTTGTACATTTAATAATTTTTGTTTTTGTAATATTAGAATTGTTGATGTATTTGATGCTATACATTTCACCCGAAAGTACTACATCACCATCCTGTATTGCAAATGTATTGACAGCAGGCCCTGTTAAATTAAGATTAAGATCCTTTTACTTAGAACAAGACTCAACAAGCCCAACAAGATTCTAAAAAGTCCATCGGTTAAAGTTTGACAATAAGGAATTAATCAGATCACATATCGTAACAGCCAGTCAAAGCAAAATACATAACTTCAACTATTTTGATTTTCAGATTATTCCAGTAATTTAAATAAAAACAATTTATTATGGTAAGTAAATTTGTAAAAATAGTAATTTTTAGCGACTCAAAAAATTCCAGTAACAGGTTGCTTAACTTTCCTGGTAACATTTAGAATTTTGGTGGTGCCATCTGTTATATTTTATTGAAAAACTTTATATTTTTAATTATTATAAAACTGCAAAAAGCTTAATTTTGAGGGTAGGAATGGGTTTTATAAAAAATGTAAATGCTAATAATGAGTAAAATCATCATTAAATCTGACCCTACTTGAGATGACACATGAGCACCCATTATCTTCCCACCTTGTTGACCTTAAACCATCAAACTTTAATAGTATGAATCTTTCTAATACACAAACCTTCCTGCAAAGTTTCAGAAATTTTCAAGAGCACGGGAGTTATCTTCAGAGAGAGGGTAAACAGAATCATGTCACACACAAACACACACATTAACATCCACCATACATAGAGAAAAAAACTCTAAATGTTTTTGCATTTCTTGACATTTCAAGGTCCAAAAATGAAAAAATCTTAAAGAATCATTTTTTGACTAATTGCCATACTTTCCCTCTGTTATATATAACAGAGCAAGGAAAGTAAAACAAAAAGCTCTTTGCTGAAAAGTAAGTCTATCCTGAGTCTTGTATTTATATTGTGTTGCTGAATGCTAAATTTGCCAAAAATTCACTTCATAGTTTGAACAATACTTCAAAGTCTGAACTGTGTGTGCAGTGAAAAAACACACACTGAATGTGCCCAAATCATATCTTGGTAATGCATTACACACCTATTTGCAGTGCATTTATTACTTTATTTTTTGTGTGTTCAATTATATATACTGTGTTGTTATTCTTCAATTTTTAACAATTTCTTTCTGCTATTTTTCTTTGATGAGAGCTTTTGGGCACCTCCTACATTTTGTATCCTTTAACTCAAAATTCCCTAAACAGAAATTTATAAAACCACATCTGCCTGAAGTTTAGGAGCATCTTCCCCATACATATTACAAATTCTTTTACTGTTTATACAGCATTATATCCTTTCCAAAATTCAAAGCATGATATGTCTAATATGCTTTTTATCTGAAAACATTTCAACTCAATTTTATTCAAACAAAATATGATGGAAAAAGTTTAAAATACATTTCTAAACGTAAATACAATCTCACATTAGTAATAATGTGTTAAATTAATCAATTGTTATAATTAAATCACCCATCTATGTTAAGTAATGAAAGCTATTAAAAATACATAAAAACTTTCTGTTCAGCATAATACAACTTTTACTTATTAAACATGGCTTTCAAAAACTGTGTGGAAGCAACAAAGCCTAAGAGGAAGATTGTAATATCAACAATTGAGATGAAAAAGGTACCATACTTATCACAAAACACACAAGTGGTACACAAATAGTGGATCTACCATGTTTAAGATGTTATTACAGTAGTACCTCAAGATACAAAATTAATCCATTCCGAAACTGAGATCGTATCATGAAAATGTCGTAAGGTAAATCATTTTTCCCCATATGATTATATGTAAAACCAAATGATCCATTCCAACATGAAAAACACACTCAAATTAAAGCTAAATAGTACATTAAAAAAAAAAATAACTTTAGTAAGGAAAACACTGAAAAATGCATTTTGTAGTTGTAAATGTTTAAATAATAGTGTTGCAACGAATAGTATATTCGGCCTCAGGCTGAATACCGAATATTTGGCTTGATTAACGCACATACAAAAATTGGCGCGCAAACCGTATTATGGCAAAGACCCTGCTCTCTATTGGCCCACTGTCACTACGCTTCGCCAATCGCGTTAATTCTTGACAGTTCAGACAAGAGCATCATGGCATTATGTGATAAATGATAAGTGATGATATCAAATGTGGATAACAATGAAATGACCTACACATGTAAATAACGGAAAAAGAACGGAAGAAGAACCACAAAGTGAAAATGTGAAAATAAATAAGAAATTGAGTTGATAACATAATCGAACAAGTCGAGGCAGCTTATTGGCGCGAAATTTGTGGCTGTCAATGCCAAACAATTGTTGTCATAGACTTCGAAAAGCTAAATGCTTGTAATAAAAGTCACTTAGCATGCACGGGCAAAAGCCTGAGGCCATTCGAGCTACCAAGCTGTTTTGAATCTGTGAAATCATAACTGTGACTTATAACGACATCCTATCTGTCTCTTTTCTCCGTTATCACCTGGCTATGAGTCACGTAATTGTAAAATGGGAAAACTATGACGGAAAAGTGACAAATCAAAAGTATCGTGAAGGCGTATTATGATGTATGCATAGGCATACGTGGACTAAAGCGATAGAGGAAAGAGAAAGGGAAGAGCAAAGACGAGCTCTTAAAAAGAAGGATAAGCAGGATCAGACCCTCAGATGTGTGATGATTCTTGAACGAATAGATGTGTATGTGTGCTGATCTTTGTAATTATAAATTGTGAATACAAATGACTAATATTATGTTCTTTTTTATTTTGTGTATGTTATAAGTTATAAATAAATATAAACAAACAACACTAACCTGATAACATTAAATCTAAATAACAAAATGATTAATTTACTGTGTTTTTGTTATTTATTACTGTCCTGTTTTTAGGTATTCGGTATTCGGCCGAATAGTGATTAAATATTCGGTATTCAGCTAATAAATCACTAATAAATAACCACAATAGAATAATAATTGATTTAAAAAAATTAGTTTTATTTGCACTTTACCTTTGAGGATAGACAACAGAGGTGTAAACTAGTGGTGGAGGAGAGGGAGAAGGAAAATGATACTAAAACTTAAATTACATAACATAATGTAACTTATTAAACTTAAAAGTTAAAAAAACTTAACACTAATTTTTTAACTTTTTTGTTTTATATATTTTTTTAAATTTTTTATTCACTGCTTTTTGCTTTCTTTCCTTCACTTCCACCAGCACTTTCACTGGATAGAGGTTGCTTGGTAAAATATCTATCCAAAGAGGCTTTGCGTACTTTTTAAAATGTTTCTAAAATGACTTAGGCAAATGTCATTACTCTGATTAGCAATACGGCCAGTGTGAACCTTTTCGGGATGTTTCTTTTCAATAAAATCAGTCACTTTCTGATAATACTTCAAGATTTCCTTTATCGAGAGAGATCCTTCCATGATGAAGCAAACACATAGACTGAGACCAATGAACAGAAGTGAATAAAAAATGGTGCAGCAAACTAATGTAACATCATATGGTGAGTTTTTGTTCATACTGTGGAGCAAAAATATGTTCGAATTTCATATCGTATCCTGAAAATTTCATATGCTGGAGGGTTCGTATCCTGAGGTACTACTGTATACAATATTTATGTATTTTATTGTTTTCATGTTTTTATTTGTTATTAGAGTATTTAATTTAATTGTGTTATATATGCCTTAAATTATGTGCATTTGCTATTTTCAGTATATCAAAATGGGTTTGTTTAGTGTCTAGGAATAGATTAATTCATCACTTTCCATTATTTCTAATGGGAAAAAAAATGATTCAGACTTTGAACAATTCAGAGTTCAAACAGCCTCCTGAAATGAATTAAATTTGAAGTATGAAACACCATTGTATTTGATTCTGCTGTTCATAAACTAAAATAATCAAATTTTAAATGAAACCATTTCTAGTTTGCTTTATTCTTGTTAATTTTTATTGGTCCATCAAGCAAGCAGTTTTTGTTTTGTGATAATCATGATGCCAACTTTTGCAATCTCTCATAGTTAATAAAATAAATCAATTAAAATTTTAATTGAGTAATTATTAAAATTTCAAAATTAAGAATAATATTTGTGAACTTACTTAATTGAAGATCAGCTAATTCTTCTAAGTCTGCAGAAGCACATAACTGATAAAAAACATGATAATTACGCTCTTCTGATGCTTGAAAAACTACACGAGATTTTTCTAGTAAGTATGTTCTCATATTAGCTCCAATAATATGATACTTTTGATTAAAATCTATTTCAATATATTTTCCAAATCTTGAACTATTATCATTTCTTGTTGTTTTAGCATTTCCAATAGCCTGCACAAAAAATAAGATTTGTTAAAAATTGATATTTGCATTTAAATATTTTTCTTTATAACATAGGATAATACTTTTCCAGCAACTAAATTTGATCAAAACAAACGTTTTTGGCCAGTTTGATAAGGCTTCATAAAGCCAGGATAAAAACATTTGTTTTAATTAAATTTAGTTGATGAAAAAATAAGGTATTCTTAGCGTCTTTATATACTGGTGAAGTTTCAGCTTCAATTATTTTTGATACTTTTATTTCTGTATCTGTGAGTATAAAAATGTATCTATATAACAGAGCCCAAGTTATATTTTTTGAAATTAAAACTATGTTTCATTTATTAACAAAATTCAAAAAATAAAGGAAATATAATAGAGCACCTTAACCTTGACCTGGCATAGCATCACCATATACCAGTATTAATTAACCAAGTAGAATGCATTCCACCAAACTGTAATATAATATTTTTATCAAAAGTTAAATAAAATAAAAAACAGAGAGCTAGTCTATTAAATCATTTTTCAAAATACTGACCACAAGAGAGTGAAAAATATCTTACCTATGTCAATGAATTTACAGGGTTCAAAACTAAGTTCATTAGTGATTCATTGAATTAAGAAGTATTACCTACTTGTTGTAATATTTCCACCAATCTGATAGATTTGTTTAGATTTTCAATGTGTTCTGGATAACGTATGTTAAGAATCAAGATCTAACTACATTGGAATTAGGAATAAAAAAAACCTATTGTACACACAGACACATTTCTCCTGACATTTATCAGCCAGATGGTCAGAAAAATCAACTAGGAAGGACACCTGGTAAAAAAGGGTTGGGGAAAATACTGGAACATTCTCAGTGCTTTGTAGAATTTTCCATTTGTGGCACATAATGTCAGTACTCAACAAACTTTCAGATTTTGTAGGTGTTTTTGGCATTTGGAATTTCAGAGAAAGGACTCTCAACCTGTATATATTTAATTCTACTCTAGGGAGTTCAATGAAAAGGTACAGTTTGAGAAACACTGAGATAATACGTACCCTAGGAGAAGTCATAAACTTCTCCTAGGGTTTTAGAAAAACTGCAAGTCAGACTTGCAGTTTTTCTAACTTAACTCAAAATAATTGCTTCAGTAGATCACTCAAAAAACTATTGATACATACAACCTTGTACAGCAACAAAAATGTTTAATAAACTAACATTGTTGGTGATATTTAATGACCACCATGTTTGCTACTAAAAAAAAAATTAACAAAAGCTAAACAGAAAATTTTCCATTAGCTTTTGTAAATAATTCAATTTTTTGAATAGCAAGCCTGATGAAGGTTATTAGATATGACTGAAAATGTTAGTAATAATTATTAAACATTTTTGCTGCTGTACAAAGTTGTATGCAGTTGATTGAGTTTTTCCAACTTTTTAAAGTGGTATTTAAAAATAAATGTAACATTGATTTATTAGTAAGTATGTTTTATGTGGAAGTTACATTCAGGAGAGCATGCATAAACAAGATTTCACACAACATACAAAGATACTAAAATTCCAAAAGATTCATCCTTGTATAGATAATTATCAACTTAAACAATTAGTTGATTTATGTCAAATAAAAAGAACTAATTTATGGACATAAAGAAGGTAAAGTTAAATAAAATTTGCAACAAAACTTATATGTACTGTATGAAAAAATTTCTTTAAAAAGTCAACTGAAAGCTACTTGTGTAATATAGATATTTATATTTCTACTATACACTGCTACTATACACTACTACTAATAGAAGTGTCATTCACTGACTTTTTCATTGCTAGATTTAGAGATTAACTTCAGGTAATTATTGCATTAATTTTAATTTTTACATATGCAATAAGACTTATTTGTTTTTCTTTTGCATTATAAGATGATAATATTTTCAAATCATACGAAATAAATCACGATCACACTATATGTCTTTTTTTTATTGTAACATTCCAACAATTAATACACACATTTAATTCTTTTACTGACAGTTACAGATAATTTTTAAACTTAAAATTACATGCTAACTTTGTTAATCAGAAATTAGATTCTTTTTGTTATGACAATCAAAATTACCATTAAAACAAAAATTGAAAAATGACAAATGGTATCATTTAAGTTACAATTATTTATGTTCATTTTGTACTTTGTTTTTATTTTTAGACTAGTTTATTAGCATCTGTCCTCAAATTCAGGGTGTTAAGATTGTAAGCAGTTTGGATAAAGTTATAATATTTCAGAAAAAATTTCATCTATATCATATTATTAGGTGTTTTTTAAATTTATGAACAATTATTTATGTTCATTTTGTTAAAAATGAACATAAATAATTGTAGTAATAAATAAATTAAATGATACCATTCATCATTTTTTCAATTTTTATGTTAATGGTAATTTTGATTGTCATAACAAAAAACCTACTTTCTGGTGAATTTTCTTCCAGTTCATTAATATTTTAATAAATTTGAAAAACTTAAAGGACTAATTTAATCAATTAATACTTTTGTAACAGATTTTTAAATTTAATATTCATTAATAAATCCTGCGAATTACCTTTCCCCCCTTTATGAAGTTATATAGTTTAACAGTTGTGGATTAATAACAAGATAAAGTTTTTTTTATTTAATTAAACATTTTATTTAAAACTTAATAGTTTGTCAATTCTAATAAGATACCTTTTTCTAATTAATAATTTTAATTAATTAAAAATTTTAGTTTTCAAAATTAATTTTTTAAATTGAAAATTATAATTCAATAGAAAAACATTAAATTAAAAAGTAAAAAAATGAAATTATAGAAAATATTTTCTGATCATTTTTTAAATTTTGCTCATTTATGATTTTTTCACATACACAAAATCTATTAAATCAGTATCCAGAGGTATGAGTTACCCTAAACACTTGATATTCAGCACTATATACAAGTTTTGAAGAATACTGTTATGCACTACATTCTTTAAACTTAAAAAAAATTTTAATAGTTTTTATTCTATTCATTAAAATTGCTAATTATTATATATAATCTGATATTTATCAATTTTTTTTTGTTTGTACTTACTCTATTTAGTATATGATCATAATTGCAAATTATAATACAAACAAAATTTTACCTCCATTATGGGATTTGATGCAAGAACTTTCTTTTCTATTTGTGTTTCTGTTGAAGAACCGCCAACTGTTGCAAAATATCTCATAGCATACTTCGCGGAAACTGTTTTTCCAGCTCCAGATTCTCCACTAACAATAATAGATTGATTTTCATTTTCCCTAAAAACAAAATATCAGAAATAAATTACGACTTCAAAAAAACTTGCTTACAACAGTGCATGTTGTGTTTTTTATATCTTTAGAAGTGAGGAAGTTTATAAAAGATATTTTTAGCTCTTAAATCATCTTCAGATACAAAACAAATACAATTCAATTTCACAAAACACAATATATTAATATTCAAAATGAAGTTTTCTAAATTAAACCCAAAATCTTAAAACTCTTTAGAAATTAATAAATAAAATAGTAGAGTATAACAATATGAAAATACAAACATAAAACAAAACAAAAATAAACATAACTGAAAAAAGAATCATTTGTGTTAAAACTTAAATATGATTACAAGCCTTACACTTTTGTGTTATGTATCAAACATTTCCAGACATGCAAATATTTTGCCAATTATTCCTGATAAAGTACTAGAATTGTATTATAAGTAATGGTCAATAATGAACTACAAAACACAAATTAAACCACATTTCAGATTTCTTACTGGAATTTGGTTTAATTTGTGTTTTTATTGTGAATAAATAATTTGCAACAAAAGAATGTATATTTGAGTAGTAATAACTGTTATCTTACTCTGCAATATGAATGATATCACTCATATTATCCATGTGGAAACAACATGAGAAAATGACGGGCAAAGCATGTTATTTTAACAGTGTACAGTGACTGCATTTCTCATTAAGGAGAAAATTTCCGCAGTTAATATTCATCAAAGACTGAAAGATGCATATTTGGGTAGTATGTGTGTTTGCAGTGTTAGATAATCAGACAATGGAGTTAAACATATTATAAAACAGCATCACTGATCAGTCCCACATTTTTAATCTGTAGACTGCTTCTAATAAAAATCAACAAAATTGATGCTTTCATAAGAGAAAAATCAACATTTTCTCTTGATGTGCTACATTCATAGAAATTGTAGATGATTTTAGAATTGATCACTGTGTGTGAAAAAGATGATGAAGAATTGGGGATATCACAAAGTTTGTTCCTATTGGGTTCTTTGGTTACTATTGCATGAAAAGAAATTAAAAACTCAGTCCCATACAGTCTGACATGGTCTTATCAGAAAATCATTTGTAATCCAATTTCATTAAAAAGCAGCTGGAAAATCAGCATTACAAAACTTATACAAGGGTCATTAAATTTGCTCTTTGTTTTATGCAAATGTCGAAACAATTTCTAATGCAAGGGAATATATAGGGGTGGCCATAATTAAAGTAGAGAGTTTTGAGCTTGAGTATATAAAATCAACCAATTTCAGCCAAACTCAACCAATATTGGTATACAAGGTCTGTTCAAAAAGTATCGGACCTTTTTTTTTTCGCGTAAACCAATGATGCGCGAGAGGCCTCCTTCGGTGGAGTTGTGGAGGGGACAGTCATGCACAGCCCTGAATTTTTTCCCGCCTGCAGGAAGCGTCAGTCGTTGGCAATCGGCCTATGAGTGAGGTCATGTAGTGCGCTCTCGTCAGATTCCACTAAGCTGGAAAATGACTGAACAACGTGAGCAGCGATATTACATCAAATTTTGCCAAAAACCTGGCGATACCCGAGCGTAAACCATTCGCAAAATTCAGCAGGCTTTCGGGGACGATCCTCGAGGCCAAAAAAAGCGCGGCAGGTCCGCAGCAATATCAAAGGTCATGTTGACAGTTTTTTCGACTCTCGTGGGGTGGTGTGTCGTGAGTACGCACCACAAGGCCAAACCATCGCAAAGGAGTACTACCAGGAGGTCCTTCGTCGTCTTTCCGATACAGTGCGACGCAAACGACCGGATCTGTGGTCGATCAAAACTTGGCAGCTCCATCGTGATAACGCATCCGCCCATTCTGCGCATCTGATTCGGGCTTTCGTCGCCAAACATAACACTCCTGTGGTTCGCCACACTCCGTACTCTCCCCATATGGCTCCGTGTGACCTTTGGCTATTTCCCAAGCTGAATATGCCGCTAAAAGGAACCCGAATTTAGTCGAGAGAAGACATCGTGCAAAATCCGACGGAGCGGCTGATGGCCATTCCAAAAGATGCGTTCCAGCAGTGTTTCCAGCAATGGCAGGAACGCTGGGAGAAGTGTATACATTACCAAGGAGACTACTTTGAAAGGGATTGGGGTTTTGTACCTCAAAGTAAATAAATTTATTTTTACCGACCAAAGGTCCGATACTTTTTGAACAGACCTTGTATGTACTGTTTAGATACAATGGAATTTTGATTTCTGTAATAAAAGTTTTCACTTTAGATTTTTGCCACCAAGGAGAAAATGGCAATGTATGTGGAGTAAATAAGATAGTAAAGAAAACAAAAGGTAACAATTGATAATAGTTTTTATTATGATTCAATTACAAATATGGTTCAATGTGTTGGCCTTGCATGTTCCAAAAACTGAATTCTGTAAATTGCACCTAAGAAGCTCGGTTTATCTAGAACACATCAATAGTTTAGCAACTTTGAAGGTGGTCAATCATGGATGATTGGTTAATGAACTTAATTCATTCCAAGATTGTGTTCACTATCCAAATTGTTCGTTAACCGATTATTGATTTATCATAGATTTATATGGGAATTTGATTAATTCATTCTGGAAATCCCAAAAAATAAATAAAAATTTATATACTTTCTTACTAAGTTCATTTATATGTAATAATAAACACACGTATTTACACAGTCTTGCATTTTTATTAGTCATGTTTTTTCCACTTGTTGCACATTGAAGAATCTGTACAATGTCAATTGCTTTACTCTCTTCTTCACGATTTTTCATAAGTAATTAATAGCATTGTCATTGTAGAGATCTCCAAGCCTATTAACATCAACCTGGTTTGAATGCTATTCTAAGACACTGTTGACATCCTCCCACTTCTTCAAAAGATGTTTCATTGGTCCTCTTTCATCTTTCTCAGAAGAAAACATATCTTACTGAGTTTCTTCTGAGATCAGTTTCAGGTTCCATTATGAGCACTTAAATGTTCTTTGTTTCTCAGAAGTGATTTTCATTACTCCTTTAGCTGCTTGAGTGTTCTTGATTATATCCTTCTTAGTCAAGAGTGTGCCTATTGTAGACAAGTTCAAGCCACACTGCCTAGCAACATCAGACATCATTTGCCCACTCTCTATCTTGCCTATTATCTCTTCCTTGGTTTCTATGATGAGCACAGTTCTTGACACTCCACTCTTTTTAGACTCCAGACTTCAGTTCTGACATTTTATATATTTTATATTTTAATCTAAAATATTAGCAAATGTTACATGTATTACTTCTGGTAATCACATGTTTATTACAAAAATTTATATTCTTGTTCAATATGAAGTGAATAAAGTATATTAGTTCATTATATTAGTTGATAGCAGAATAAAGTTTTCATTTCAAACAAATGTTTGATATAATGTGCAATAATTTCACAACGAATAAACGTACATGCATAAGTGTTATATAGAGTTGTACAAAACAATATTCTATGTCTTTCTGGCTCAGTATCAGCAAAAATCTAGGTAACTAAACAATATTAATTTTGACAAAAAGTTACAAATTATCAAGTTTAAATGTCAGTTCTGATATATTATTTTTTTCCTTATAAATTTTTCTAATAAAATATATTGAAAAATATATTTAAAACTAACGATATTAATAAATGTAAGTGATTTTTTTCATATGAATATAATGATAATTTGATTTTTGATAAATTTTTAAAATAATATCGCCTGACTGACCTATATTGCCTTAGGACAGATTACAAAATAAATGTAAACAAGATGGCAATGGTGAAGGGTTAAATTCCAAAAACCTTTATATTTACTAGTTTTGAAAAAAGTAGACAACTTTATAGAATCTTTCTTATCAATAATATCTTTACTCTGGGCAGGGTGCCCCATTGATTTGTATTGAGTTTTGCGAGCCTTTTGACTATTTTTTTTTTTGGCAATTTTTGCTGCATTTTTGTCTTGCTCTTTTTAAACGCTTATTATGATCCAAGGGGAAGCATAGTCTTACCTACATGAGGTCCTGCCAGCAAGTAGCTTGATCACAAACAGTCCTTTTCAGGACTATGTCAGCCAAAAGGCCCACATCTTGGACTCTGATGACGAGGTGTTGTTGCACGGAGAGATGGGAAATCCTACTGGAGAAAGATCAGGTGAAAGTGGTGAAAAGAATCTGTGAAGAAATAATAGAATATATGACCACACACAGTGGTTGCAGAATAGACATGGAAAAACACATGACTTTTGTCTGTGCACAGATGGAGGGCGCTAAACGGCTTAGTCAATGGATGCAGGAAAATTTTGCTCTGTATTCGAATTGAGTTTTTGCTGAAATTTTTACTTTAAGCTCTAAGTGTTATATATTTCTGGATAGCATTTTCCGTGTGGATTAAGAATCTGTTAAGTTTTTCAACATACGACAATTTTTCGCAAAGTTATTAGTTTTTGAAAACTGAATACTTTTAAAATTTTCAACATTCTTCTACAACGACTGTCGCCATAGTAATGGTCCATAGAAGATTCCAGAATTTTTACCGGAAGTCGTATGTTCTTTCTTCATATTATTTTTTTTTTTGAAAATTATTAATTTTAGAAGTTATTATACTCAGTGATGGCTATTGAAGAATTTCTGGAGGAATCTGAGGAAGCCATTCAGGATTTAAAGAGATATTTCCGTAATAACCCAAAAGGGCAATTGGGTACCGAGGAACATATTAGATTTATTACAGATAAATTTATTACCTTAGTGAAGAGTGCCGAAGAGGTAATTAGGAAAAATTCCATATCAGATTTCCTGCTTCAGAAATTTGATTTGTTGGCAACGAAAGAGGATGTCAAACAGCTGCTTGTTGCTCAGAGTGACAAAAATTTAGATGCTATTCAGGAAGTGAAACAGACTATTTGTGACTTAGAAAAACCTCCACTTTTAGGGGTGGAAGGTTCTCAAGGGACTACTGCTCTGTCATATAGAGATATTTTATAATGCGATCTTAATTCTTTGAAGAATACACAGTCTGAAAAGGAGTCCTCGTTACCAATATACACTGTTCCAGTTTACAATGATAATAAAGAGAGCACATCAGAAGAGACTAAGACACTGCTCACTAATTCTTTTGATCAAAGATTGCATAAGGTGCCTGTCAAGCGTATTCATAAGATTAACAAGGGTGGAATTGCTGTTGATTTTCCTTTCAGAGAAGAGGCTGAATATTTTCAGGAACAATTAGACAAAATAGAAGGATTAAAGGCACGAAACGCAAGATGGCGTCTTCCTCTTATGAAAGTGACTTCAGTCCCGAACTCAGTTACCAAAGAGGACCTACTAGAATACTTGCTTGAACAGAATATTTTTTCACAGAAGTACACTATGGAGGAGTTTAAAAAGGTTTTAAACATTCGATTTTCAATCAAACAGAGAAATGACGAGTTTTTATCGTGGGTATTAGAGATGTCACCGGAGGTTAGGGCAATGACTAAAAAACAAGGATATTTTTATGTTCAGTGGAAAACATGCAAGGTTTATGATTTTTTCCCTGTACGACAGTGCTACAAATGTCTTGCTTTTGTACATTTGGTGGCAAGTTGCCCATCACCAAAGAAAGTTTGTAGCCATTGTGGTGATGATCATTTGTTTAAGACATGTACAAAGAAAAGTGAAAAGCCTAAATGTGCTAATTGTTTGAGGAGTGGCCTAGATAAACGTGAACATAACACATTGGATAAGGAGTGTCCACTCTACATTAAAGCAAAAGCCTTATATATTAAGACAGCTGACTACTTACCTTAATAATTATGGAATCCTCTACAGGACACAAATTGTTTAATTCATAGTGCTCCTTAGCACAACAACTAATACAAGCAGATCATCACTTCTCTATATACATTTGTGTTTGCTGACTGTAAGAAATATGTAAGCTTCATCATCTTTCTCTGTTTTTGGGTTTAAAGTGTTGGAATTGATACTTACAATTACTAGCTGTGTGGACTTTGTTTTTTTTTTTTTTTTTACTTGTACGCATATTATATATGGACTCATGGGATTCTCAAATCTTTGTCTTACAAATTTTCTGCATGGGATAAATTCTGTTAAACACTTTGTCAGAATTATTGTATTTACTGCGACCTTAATTTGCGAAAATATTCCTGCAGATAAGTAATCTGTTATATGCTGCAGCAAGCTACTGCATATTTTGTTTGGGTCTTTTATTGTCAGTGTGTTTTTATTTTTATTTATTTATTTATTTTAAATTTTTCTTTTCACTTTGCTTTGTTCATTAGTGCATACTGTAACTCGGTGGAACTATGTAACGGATATGTTCCTGTAATGCTCACTGCGGGGCAGGACTTTGTACCTTGTTTTAAATGTACAATTAAACTAATGAATGAAAATGTGCACAGATGGACAGGATCATCGATCTGTAGTGCAAGAAGACCAGGGACCTGCTGCAAGCTACGGTGGAGAATCTACAGAAGAAAATTGACACAATTCTGGAGTCCAGGAGCCAAGCCGGGCCAACTTATGCACAAGAAGTGGCAAAGAGAAGCCCGAAGCCTAAGAAACAAATAATCCTTGTCAAGCCAGAAAGAGAAACGAGGATGCAGAGAACACGAAAGAAAAGCTGAATAAGAACATCAACCCAAAGTCAATAGACATTGGAATCCAAGCAGTTAGAAAGTTAAGGAGAGGTGGAGTCACCATTGAGGTAGCAACAAATGAAGAAAAGATAAAGCTTAAGAAAGTAATAGAAGTTAAAACTGGATTAAAAACACGGGAACCTCTTAGGAGAAAACCCAGGATAGTGATGTATATCCTGATAGACAAGATTATAGAATGCTCATATGAACAAAATGAAGCAATTAACATAAACCTGACTGTGGAAGAGTTTCGCAAGCAAACTGAAATAAAATTCTAATTTGGAAATAAAAATAAGAATACAATAAACTGGGTACTGGAGGTTACTCCAGCAACTAGAAGACTGATCATCCAAAACAAAAAGATTAACCTGATTTGGTCCAGATGTAGTGTTGAAGATTACATCTCTGTCACACAGTGTTACCAGTGCTGTCAGATTGGGCACATTGTAAAGGATTGCAAAGATAAAGGGCCTACCTGTAGCCAATGTAGTCTCAACCACAAATACAAATAATGTAATAGAAAAGATAAAATAGAGTGTATGAATTGTAAGAGGGAAAAATTGAAGAATACAAGCCATAACGTCCACTCGTACAGAAAGTTAGAAAAATGCTTATCACTAAGATGGACTATGGCAAATAACGACATAAGTCAGACAAAAGATAGATGGATGAGAATAGTACAGATTAACGTCCAAAGATCGATAAGTGGGACATCAGTGTTGTGTAAAACTCTAGAAAAAGTAGATATGGCATTGCTTCAGGAACCCTACTTTTACAGAGGGACACTAGCATGCCTGAGAACAACATACAGATCGCTCTACAATAGGGACTACTGTCCAACAGCAGTGGTAATAAGCTGCCTGAACATTCCAGTGGTTTTCTACAATGAGCTAAATAACAAGTTCGTAACCTGTTTTGAAGCAGGAAACAATGAAAAGAACTATCTGTTCCTAAGTGTATATTGCCCAATAACTAAGGATCTTGGCCCAATTCTTAACAAAATAGAAGAAGTGATTAATCGCTTTAGGAATAAGCATATCATTATTTGCAGAGATCTGAATACCCACTCTGAACTCTGAAGGGATCTGGAAAATAATGAAAGGGCTGAGCAAATACTAGAGTTTGCAAGCGCAAACAATCTGCACCTATTAAAACAGCCTAATTCGCTGCCAATGTTTGATCACCAATAGTCAGAGCTGGATTGACCTCACGATATGCAATAGTAGTGCACTACAGCAAGTTAAATCCTGGAAAGTCTCTTCACTATGCAGTCTTAGTGACCACAGTTACATCTTCTTAGAAGTTGGAGTCTCAGATGAAGTGGATAGCGAAGAGAGCATCTTCTATGGTACTAACAGAGCCAACTGGCTGCTCTTCCAGACAAAAATATGATGAACCATGGATCTTGAGAAATTGAACAACTGCAAAAACAAATATGAAGCAGAGGAAATAGTAAGTAACTTTCGGGAAACCCTCCTTGCAGCCTGCAAGGAGAGCATCCCTAAAAAGAGGAAGGTCAGGGTATAGTTCCCTAGTGGAGTAATGATTTAACCAAAATGAGGAAGAAAAACAATCGATTATAAAGGCATTACCAGAGAGCCCAAAACGAAATTGAGAGAAAGGCAAAGAGAAGGGAGTATCTGAACAACAGCAAAGTTTACAAAGCAATGATAAAAATGAGAAAACTCAAATCATGGAGAGCATTTTATACAGAGAGCACCACAAAGCAATGGGGGCTTTCTCTATAAGGCTTGCGCCGGCAAGCTTAAAACTCCCACCTTCTTGACATCAATAAGAAATGGTGAAACATACACAAAAGGAGTTGAGAGTACAGTAAAAAGCTTAATGGACACATTCTTTCCTCCAGATAATCAGGAGACAGACAAACCAAATCAAAAGTGCATAAGAAAAAGTGGAGAAGCAGAATACAGGAATGTAGTGAACCCAGAGTTCACTAGCAAAAGAGGCAGAGAATGCTATATACAGACTCAAGCCCAGCAAAACTCCTGGGCCAGATGGGATTGTGGTAGAAATTGTTTATAAAGTTTGGGAGACAGACCCAAACTATATGACAGCAATGTACAACTTATGCCTCCATTACAGGTTCTTCCCATCAATATGGAAGGAGACAAAGCTGGTCATTATCCCAAAAGGAGATGATGTAGACAAGAGCATAGCAAAAAGCTATAGGCCAATTAGTCTATTACTGATGCTAGGCAAAGTATTCAACTTTTTAATAAGCCAAAGAATAATGACTCAGCTTATAGACAAACAGTTCCTAAGTGATAAACAGTATGGATTCCTAGTAAGAGTACTGATGATATAATAAGCAAAGTGGTGGATGGAATAGAATGAACACTGACAGAAAATAAGTATTGTTGCACCATCAGTCTTGATATAAAGGGGGCATTTGACCACACATAGTGGCCCCTTATTCTCCAATCTTTAAGGGAAGCTGGCTGTCCTGAAAATATTTACTACATAGTGAAGGATTATCTACATAATCGAAGAATTATATATAACACAAATAGGGCAAATATAAGTAGAGAATTAAATAGAGGTTGCCCTCAAAGGTCCAATTCTGGACCATTGTTTTGGAATCTGACATATGTCCAATTCCTTAGAATAAACAAACATTTGGACATAATAGAACTAGCATATGCAGATGATAGAATTGTGATCTTTGGAGCAAATTCTCGTAGAGAAATGAAACTAAAAGGTGAACAAGTGCTAGGTAAAATTCAGGAGATAGGAGAGCAAAACTCTCGTAAAACCCAAAGCTCTCGTAAAACCCAAAGAAAACAAGGGCAATTGTATTTTGGAAAGGACCTTTATAAGAGGACTCTGACAATAAGAATGAGGAGCAAAAGCATTAACGTAGAAAAGCAATTAAAATATTTAGGCATTACCCTGGATAAAAGGCTGGCATGGCTCCCACATGTGATAACAATTAGAGACAGGTGTACAAACATGTTTAATGCCCTAGTGAGAGTAGCTAAAGCTACTTGGGGCCTTGGCCACAAAGTTATTGAAGTGATCTATAAAGGAGCCTTCATTCCACATATAATGTATGGAGCAGCTGCCTGGCATCAGGCAGTCAGTAAAGAGAGTATTAAGAAGAAGTTGTACAGCACACAAAGATGTGCACTACTAAAACTAACTAAGGCCTATCGCACCACATCTACCGAAACTCTACAAGTGGTGATGGGAACCCCACCAATCAACTTAATAATTAAAGAGAAAGCCACCATCTACAACTGTAAAAGGGGAAAAACATATCAATAAATGGAATAGAATTTACAAAGGCAGATATGGACTTAAAGCCAACAGCAGCAACACTGCCAAGTCAGTACAATCGAAAATCTATAGGCATAGCTAGAGAAAATGAAAGAGGGGATATTGAACTGTTCACGGACGGTTCAAAGATAAATGAAGGAGTGGGAGCTGCTTTTGTGGCAATGTATGACGACAATCAAATCCACAAAGGAAACTATAGACTTAAGAACCAATGTTCAGCGTACCAAGCTGAACTGTTGGCAATTGAAGAAGCAGTCAAGTGGGTGATCTCAGCCTACATAACTGACTGCATCATAATCAACACAGATAGTAAGTCTGCAATCAGCACATTACAGCAGTTTTCTATTAATAATGTAATGGCCATAAATGTCAAATCAATGATAAAGGAAAGCAATTTTAACATAAAATTCAGATGGGTGAATAGGCAACGAAAGGACAGACCTATTGGCCAAAGAGGATGCCCACTTAACAGAAATCGATTTCAATAAAATCCCTATTTCTGGGACCAAAAACATAATATGTAATGAAACACTCGTGGAATGGCAAGAGAACTGGACAAACTCAGACAAGGAAAGACACACATTCTGGCTATTGCCAAGTGTGGAAGAACATATGAAAGATCTTCGTTGGCTACCAGTCAACCACCTAACCAGCCAATTATATACAAGTCACTGCAATTGCAACGTATTGGCAAAAGACAAACCGCAACCTGTGAGTGTGGTGAACAAATTCAGGATCTAGACCGCTTACTTTTAAAATGCAGAAAATACGAGAGAGAAAGAATAGAGATCTCAACCTTACATCAACAACAGAACGAATCGAATGCTACGGAACAGACACCTCATTAAGGACCTACAGACCTTCGCAAGAAGGATATTGATGTAAAGGTTAGGGGCAGGAATGATGTCATAATCCTAAGTGTTATTTTAAAAAATTGTTTGTACGAATACATGTTTGCATGTTAAAATTATAGAAAAATTAAAGAATCATCCTCCTTTGGTGTGATAGTGGGACAAGGATGACTCTGATCCCCATAAGGAAAAATGATGACCATCAAATAAAAAAAAAATGAAAATATCTTTACTCTGTTACATTATTCTTGACTTTATGGTGCAAGTTGTAGTACTAATGTAATAACATTCTTGTTTATAAACCTTTAAAATTTTATACACACTTGCAACTCCTACTAACACACGAATCTTTGTCTGTAACATTAATTCTTCTGAAAAATGGAAGGTTAACCACTGTAAATAGAAGAAAGCATTTTATTAAATAAAACAACAAGCATGTTGTGGTTTTCATGAATTGAACAATGGTTTTATAAAATTTCCTTTGTTCTCCAAACAGGTATAGTAGAAATAGTAAAAACAACAATAGCAAGTATAATAGAGAGAAAAAGTATTATTGCTAAACTTTGTTGAATAAAAAAAAAATTATAAATTTTTTGTTTAAGTATTCTTGCTCTAAAATTCTATTACCAACACTGTTACTTTAAAAGATGTTTTATTCCATTAACTCTACTCCACATTTAATGCTGAAGATGGCAAACAGTACATCAAAAATATTTCATAATAAATACTTTTTGTTTTAAAAGCAAGCAGTTCTGTTTTTTGATTTACTATTATTTGGGTCCCAACTTTTACACAATTTCATTATATTACACTGTTTGTAACTTTTTGAAAGCAAATAAAATCATTAACTTATTTTATTAAGGACTTCACTTAATTTAATTAACCTATGCATATTTTATTAAAATACATATTGCATACCTTTCCATTTGTGTATATGCTTCTTCTGCCACAGCAAAAATATGAGGATCCAGATCTCCCATCGCTTGGCCTCGATATGCAAAAATCGTATCATTTCCATATATTGGTAATTCTTCATAAGGATTAATCGCAACAAGGACAATACCTACCAAGAAATATAATAACTTTTCATATATTCAGATAATCAAAAATTTTTTATACTGTATAATAAAAATAATAATAATCATAAATATGACCATTGTGCAAATTTTGAAATTTTGGTAGCTATTTTAATGATATATTTTGAAAATGTGAAATCCATTAGATGAGTAGAGGGGAAAAAATATGAGAAAGAGAGAGAGAGGATGAATCTGCTTCAAATAAGTTGATATCTAATGAAAAAAAAAAAACACATTATTTGCCTTTTGACTGGTATAATTTAAATGTCAGTCGAAAATGAACTGCAATGTGACCTATAAGTTTGCATATTATATTTCCAATTAATTTTATTCTGAAATAAAGGATAAAGAACACTCATTTTAAATTTTATTTATTTGAAAAGCTATAAACTTTTTTTAGTTTAATATGACAGCTTTCAGGATTAACATATAAAACATATAAAATCAAATCTTCTCTTGTTGATAAAAATTTACATTTTCCATTTAAAATATTATTTTTATAAATGAAAGTTGTTAATTATAATATCATCATAAAATACAATCATCATAATTATGTTTATTTTATTTAAAAATATGTATGTTTCTTCAATGTAACAAATATTAAAAATTTTTGGAGCAGAAAATTATTATTTGGATTCTGGTAGTCAAATGTATTATAATATAAAAACATTTCTTATGAAACAAAAAAGATGAGATAAATAATATTAATGTAAATGTATCACTTCTATACTTTTTAACTTTTTCAAAACATCTTTTAAAAAATTATTTAGTTAAATACTCTAATACATGTTATGTCTTCTTCACAAGAAGTTTGCACTTGAGTTGTTAAACTTTCAGGAAAATCTGATTATATCTGTATCTATAATAATCAGTTTAATATTTAGTTATACCTAAAAAATTTTACTTCATTTTTCATAGAAACAAAAAATAAAACAATAAAATTAACAAACAAATAACAAAAATACACTTACCACAGTATGTATAAATAGCATTTTGATTACAAAAACGAACTTGAAGATTATATAAAACTGTAAGAATTAAAAAAGATATTAACTTTTCTGAAACTCTAAATGATGTATAATTACTATATAATAATAATAATAATAATAACTCTCCCGTGGTCACCACCTGGTCGTGGTGGGAGAGCCCAGTAGTTTTACAGATCCATAGGGCAATGCAGGCTGGAGCACAAGCTCCTGGTAGGGACACCCATGCCAGTAAGGTCTATGGGGAGAAATGAAGCTAAGAGTGACCACACACCCACATTCTGTGGAGATAATCATTATGGTAGTAACCAGATC
>NW_019385663.1:138479-157165 GCF_000671375.1 Centruroides sculpturatus | reverse complement strand
CCTTCACTACAAACAAATACAGTCACTGCGAGAGTTTTTCTACAGGAAACAAGAAACATCACAATTACATAAAGCAGTAACTCTAGCAGACTCAAATAGCACACCATTAAACTTACACTCACATCATTAAACTTACACTCACATCATACAGACATGACACAACACACAAAAAGCATAGACACCATCAGGCAATCGTGGGCTCGAAAGGCACTCCATGGCAGGCATTCTTATGACCTGGCCCAGGATTTTGTTGACAAAACTGCGTCAAACAGCTGGTTATATCGGGATGCCTCTTTGAGGAGACAGAAGGATTCATGATTGCCATACAGGATCAGTCATAAATACTAAAAACTACAGAAAACACATTCTCAAAGATATAACACTCACAAATGACATCAAGCCAGAAAGTATACAACACATTACATCTGGGTGCAAGCTCTTGGCACAGACAGATTATTTACACAGACATAATCAAGTAGCAAATATAATTCACCAAGAGCTTACAAACAAACACAAATTATTAAACATTCACGAACCATACTACAAGTACATTCCACAGACAGTATTGGAAAACAACACACTCAAACTGTACTACGACAAAGCCATAATCACAGGCAAAACAATTTACCATAACAGACTAGACATCACACTCATTGACAAACACAATAAAATCACATACATTATAGACATAGCCATTCCAAACGCTCACAATGTACAAAACACATGCACTGAAAAAATTAGCAAGTACACAGAACTCGCCCAGGAAATAAGGCATCTGTGGAGGATGGATAGGATGCTTATTGTACCTGTCGTTCTCTCCTGTACAGGTGTGATACCACACACACTACACAAAAGCCTGGGGACATTACAATTGAACAGAAATAAATACATCACACTACAGAAGGCCACTATATTGAATACCTGCCACATTGTTAGGAAATTCCTGAATACAGACACTGACACACTTATTTAATTTTAGTTTTTGGTTGCTATGCCTTGACTCTGGTCCGGCATAGTACACAGCCACCGGTGTGAAACGAGTATAACCCACTAAACACAACAACAACAACAACAATAATAATAATCTCAAGATAAAATGCTTGTGGAATGCTAGATAAGGTACTTAAAATGCCTATTGTCTTGCACAAATAGCCATCCATATACACTATATAACTCTAGAAACATGAAGCCTTAATGAGACAATAGCAAATATATCTCATTACAGAAAGCAGCCACACTAAACATACATTAATTAAAAAATTTTAAAATACGGATGCATACACTAAAGAGTATATAAACAAAATAGCTTTTATGGTAGCTTTTTTACCTTAGTCCTATAGCACTAGGTATTTGGTATCAACAAAGTAGGCCAATTACCAACAAAATAATATTAACCAACAAAATAAATACCAACAAAATAATATTTTAAATAAATTCATTAAATGAATGTCTAGTTTTAAAACTCTAAATCCAAATTTTGCAAAATGAATAATAAAACTTTTATTTAGAATAAAAAGTGTGAAAATTTAAATCGACAAAAAACAAAGTAATTTTTAAAAAGTGGCAAGGTTTTTGTGCAACTGTTCTAGCACTTGAGCAGGAAATTAAGGAAACCAAGAAATGTGATAATTTTCAATTATAATTTCTAACTTTTAATTTTTAAAAAATTATAAATGCCAATAACAAGTAAAATTTTCATTAAGTCTGATCCCTATCCCCTTGACTTACAATCTCCAAAAGGTAATAGCATCAATAATGTTGTATGTATATACAAGGTGTGACAATTTAATTTCATAACTGGTCGTGTAGTGTTGCAGTGTCAGCATGCAGAAACTTGTCTAAGCTTGTCATAATAGTTCAACCATCTGGCTACTTGTCTGCAAAGATTTGTTTGTGTCTCGTAACTCGTTCTTTTTCTGTACTCCATTCACATATTGATGTGAGAAAGTGCTGTCACGTTTTGTCATGGAACAAAAAGTGAACATTAAGTTTTGTTACAAGTTGGGTAAAAGTGCCCTCAGACAGAGACATATGCCCTCATCACGCAAGTTTATGAGAATGATGCCCTATCCCACTCTTGTGTTTTCAAGTGGTTTGCACATTTCAGAGATGGTCGGGAAGACCTTGAGGACGATGCTCGCCCTGGACGATCTCAATCAGTTTGAACACCAGAAAACATCAAAAAAGTCAGAGACTTGCTGCGATATGACCGTCAAATGTCTATTCGGATGACAGTGGAGACATCTTGTCGGGTTAGGCCTCAGTTTGCAGCAAGAGGAAGCTGGGTACTGCAGCACGACAATGCCCGCCTGCACACTGCGACTGTTGTCAAGGAGTTTTTGGCCAAATGTGGCATCGTGGAGTTGAACCACCATACTCCATACTCACCAGATTTGTTTCCTTGTGACTATTTTTTGTTTCCAAAAATCAAAATAACATTGAAGGGACGAAGATTCGACGATCTGGAGGACATACAGCGCAATGTGACCAAGGAATTGAGAACTATCAATGGAAGTGACTTTGCTGAGTGTTTCAAGAACTTTTACAAGCATTGCGAGAAGTGCATTGCCCTCCAGGGGGATTACTTTGAAACATTAAAAGGGTTTTTCATTATATGTTCTTTGTGTTCTTTTATTACCCCAGTCCTGAAATTTAATTGTCACACCTTGTATATATATCAATAAATTATTCCTGACATATTTTAAAATTTTTGGTCCATGGTGTCCTGAAAATATAGAATAAAATACAAACTGAGAAAAAAGATGATAAGCAATATTAATAATAATAGCCAATATAAATTCTATAATTCTGTAGAATTATTATTATTATTATTATTGTTGAATTACTTGTTGTCTTCCTTCTCAATTTGCAAAATTCAATCAAATCTTCCTAGACTTCCATTGATCATTATATTTGAATAATTTATTTATTTTCAAGCAAATAAATCTTCAAATTAACCACAAAAATGTGCTTGCCATCTATTGATATATTTCAGACATTCTCATTGTTAAATTAACTTTAAAGCTTAATATTGAATTCAATTCCAGATATGGGCTGCTGTGTAATAGATCAAATTCCTCAGCAAAAACCATAGTATTCAATACAATCAATTTCATTAAATTGCCAGGTAGGCAATAGAAGGAGATACCTTGTATTTATATTTTTTTATAATTTAATATAAATTGATCAAATATTATTAAAATTATTTTCTTGGTATTTTTTATATTTTCTGGATATGATTTCCACATGATATTTCAATTTTTCTCACATAATTCATATTTTATCCTATACACTAAAAAATTTTATATTGTGATTAGGCTTAAAGTAAATTAAAGAAAGCAAGATGATAAAACATTATTTAAAACCCATAATTTAATTATATTATTATTACAGTACAGCATCAATTATCTGAATACTGATCAACTGAAACATCAGTTAACCGAAAGCGTTCCAGTCGGAAAATTTAAATTTCTGCTAGTGCTGTGGCAATACAATATTTGGCTATGTCTTGGGCTACTCCAATATTATTTTTGTTGGTGTGCATATTTTAGTTGGCAGCACTGGTGTGACCATGAGAGGGTACTTAACCTGTCCAATGCTGTTCCCGAAAATATTCATGTTGACCTCATTGACCTGCGTGGGTGATCCCAAATATTTTCGTGTTTACATCAGAACGTTTTTGATACTAGATGTCGCTATGGGTCACGATTTTCATATTAAAACACACTTTTAGAATATAATTGTTTTTGTTTCTATATTATTCAATATATTTATTTTGTTTGTGAAACATAAAAAAATAAGTTTTTACAATACAGTAAACATGATTCTTATTTAAAAAAAAAAATTTAGGTTTAACATCCACGAAAATTCAACATGGCGTCACTGGCAACAATAAAAATTTCAACATCGAATTGCGCCAGTATTTGAACAAGGCTTTTTTCCCCATAGTGAGTGGTGAATTTTGCTTGTTTTGTGTGGTGTTTTTCTGAGGACTGTGTTGTCAGAATGTGTGTCATACTGAATTGGACAGTTTTTTATACTATATTAACTTCCAAAATATAATTTTTTTGTTTTTATTTTTTTCAATATATATTTATTTTGTTTGTGCAAAATAAAGAAATAATTTTTAACGATACAATAGCCACAATTATTATTTTAAAAAATTTTCATTAGGCTTAACATTGATGAAAATTCAATGCAAAGCAACACATAATGGAGAAAAATTTCAATATGAGATAGGTTAATATATTTTTTCATACCTGATCAGTTATCCGAACAACCCCAGTCCCAAATTGTTTCAGATAATCGATGCTCTACAGTACTTAATTTTTCTAATCAAATAAACTTTCTCAGATAAAAATTTATTTATCAATTCAATTAATTCATTAAATTATGCACCATAAAAATCATTTATAAGAAAATCAAATGTAAATACTTACAAAAATTTATGATACAAAATTCAAAGAAAAATATTCATCTCAAATTTAAATTTTTCATTTAAAATTTATATTTTTGTAAAAAACAGTGTTTGATAAAATCAATAGAAATATGAATTAAATCATTATAAATATAATAATAAAAATATAGACAGAGAGTTAACAGATTATTATGCTAGACTCTTATTAATCCAGCCATTCCTTTCATAGAGTGGTACCAGATTAGTAAGTGCTGGATTATTGTATTGTCTAGGCCTAAAGATAATGAATGATGTAACCTGTTGTCCTTTGGTACCAATTCTTTTTGGAGGCAGCAAGCAAATAATAGAGCATACTGAGATACAATACAGAACACAGAAATAAAACCTGAGTAAACAGGAAAACAGGATATGTGACATAACTAATATTTTGGAAACTGAACAGGCAATTACATTGAGAAGTATACTGGATAATTGAAAGACCAAATTATTAATAGACAGATTAGCAAGAGCACACCATATATTATTATGATATTAGTGATATTAAAATATCATTATATTCTTACCAGCTGGTTCATGAAGATAAGATAAAGATGTGAGATCATTTTCACCAATTAAAATTTCTGGATTCCTTAATGGGGGTAATTTATCATTTCCTTCAATTTGTAATATTTCCTTCTGAAAATCAAATATAAACTCTTATCTTTCTTTTCAAGTTAATAATAATTAATTCACTAACTGAAAACATTTATTATCCAAATTTTAAAATTATAGTAAACATAAAAATATAATATAATTAATTTCTAAATTACAATACAAACTGACTAGCTTGATAGTTAATCCAATTAGAATAGTGTTCTGTAGATATATAGACTAATCTTCTATACCAGAGAAGCTTTCTATAACTTTCTATAATTTCAAAATTGTTATCTTATTTTAAAATAAATGAGCAATTATTTATCATGGCATTGTCACAATGCTGGGCTGTAATTTTTAATTATATTTTTAACTTATTTAATTTAAAATATATGCTCTCCACCTCAAATTAGTAGTGTCTGCCCCTGTACATCACACTTTTTCTGTTGGAAACAGTCATGCCAGTCATCTACAGTAACTTCTTTCAGGAGAAAATTTTTGAATTGAAATAACATGACTTCCAGTTCAAACTGGAAGTTCATATATACTTAATTTGGGCCTCATGCTTTCCATATCTGGTCTTGGCTTTCATCTATCTAACTCCATTCTAAAGATTAAGGAAGAACAGACAGACAGACAGATGGACAATATTGGAAATTTATAGATCTAAAATTTTTTTAAATTGTAGTCCAATAGCAGTTGTTACCAAAAACTTATATTTATAGCAATTAAAATGGTAACAAAAAAGTCTTATTATGCAGTATATAACAGTGTGACATTCTACCATATCTAAGTAAAATAACTTATTCATTGATTATTTCTGACAATTTTATATTTAAACTATATATCATTTAATAAATCATACACAAGGACTATTTTTTTGAACAGGCAACATCATTGTAAACTGGCAGTAACCTGACAAATTACCAAAAATTCTCCAAATATTTTTTTCTCAACTGTTCATGTAAGCACTGGTGCATTTTACTTTTGCTTATGTTCATGGCTGAGAAATAGGAGAACAAGCATTTAAACATTTATCCTACCACTCTAAGCAATGTGTGAGATAGCCGGGGACGTAATCAGAGGTACGCCACTTACGGGCACGCGATTGTGAGATTGGTTCTCTTACTTTTTTATAGGAGGGCGATAATCGCTAGTAGATCTGAACTGTGAAGTTCAGATGCTTGTCAGGGCTGACACCAGTTTGTCAATTTATCGATCCACGGACAAACACACGTATGAGATCTGATTTGGACACAAAATTAAGAGACATTTTAATTATAAAACAAAATAATAAATTTAATAAAACAAGAAAATAAACCCATACAAAATATTAATGAACGAGAGATAGAACTACTACAAATAATATACAAATCGAGAGATATCTATACTTATATTATACCCAATGCGCGATCGAGAGAGAGAGCTCACAAAATCGTTATAAAACATACAACCTGTTCTAGTGGTCGTTCGTCTTCTTCACTGTAGGCAAAGGGACACTTTGGTGATAAAGTTCATTTACTTCTTTCCATGGGAGATCGATATGTGCACAAAATCAAAGTATAATTTCTAAGTGCAGACTCTGGACTTATTCTAAGTGACTCGTCTAAGGGCGTTGGTCATCAGGAGGAAAATGTGTGGAGTTTAGACACTTCCAGATCTGTCGCTGAACTCCTTGAATTCTGACAAATTTCCTCTATATGTCACGATCGGCGACCAATCACCATGCAAAGATTCCTCCGTGAGAACGGATGGAAAGGGGGATATGTGAGGGGTGAACATTTCCCATCAAAGCGGGAGTTTTCGCAGATAAGGGAAAAACAGAGGATGTACTAACTTCTGTGAAAGGAAGTAACATCTGTTATCTATTTTTCCCACTCTAAAACGTCATTTTTCTCACCCAAACGAAAGAATATTTTATAACAAAATATTAACGTTATTAGTAAAATTGCTGATTTAGACCCAGGGGCCTTTCAGGTCTCACATTGCTTATTTAATGTTTAATCACAGCAGATCAAAACTTTTTGCTGTAGACAAGAGAATACAGTCAACCCCCTATAACACGGTAGATATGTTCCATTTTTTATGAAATTGATGTTTTAGGAGACCTAGCCAATCACAGCCCGACACGTGAAGTTTACGGACTACAGCTGTCTGAAAGGTTTTCTTCCATAAAATTAATCGATTCCAGACTAATTCGACTCAACATTTCCAAAACACGTATAATTTTTTGGGAATAATCCGTATAAACTATGCTATAAACAAAAAATTGTAGAATTACTTACCGAGTGTGCACCGTTCGATGTCGCCATTGCTTAAGCTTGTTTTCGTCGCAGAGCAGCGCACCAAACGGTGGCCGCGATTTCTGCGAAAACTTCGTTGAACTTTGGAGACATCATTAATAGAAATAATTTTTATGGCTGTTGAATAAGAAATGTTTTTTTCACAAGAAATGTATAAAATTAGTGCTGTATTAGACTTACGGTACCTAATTTACATACTGTACAGACGATAGTAAACTCAACTTACTCGCCTAAACTCTCTGTAGCATGGTGCTGGATGGCAGAAAGTATACATATAATTATAATAAAGTTATAATAAATTAAGTTAATATATAATTATATGTACAATACCTAATTTATATATAATACTGTACAGACGAAACTAAACTTAATTTACCCGCCTAAACTCTCCGTAGCGTGGCGCTGGACGGCGAAAAGTAGTTTGGCTGCCTGATGACATTTTACAGAATTATAGGAGTTTTTTTTACCATGTTTGTACAGATACCGTCGCAATTTTATCGCCGTCATATAGGAATCCAAACTATAGGAACCCGTGTTATAGGGGGGATCGACTGTACTAAGATTAAATACCAAAATGGTTATAACAGACCAAGCACCTTACACGCTCTGAACTTTCAAGAATTTAAAACCAACATTTATCAACTTGAATTACATTTCATGCATGGCACGTGTCCTTCATTTGGTGAGTGAATCAATACATACTAAATGTTCCTAAGCCAACATGTTTATTTCAGTGATAAAAAAAAGCTTTAAAGAAAGCTCCAACAAGAGTCACTGTGCACCATGAAGTAACACAGCTTCCCATGTTACCTGATATAGTCATGATAAGGTGGGAAACATGAATAAGGGCTGACATTTTCTATCACAAAAATTTTGAGATAATCAAAGTATTTGCTCTCCATGTAGAAAATTTTGATTCTGCTACACTTAGTCAAATTAAGAATTTAGTTTTGGATGCTAGTATTCAATAAGAACTATCTGCTATATATCCAAACAAATTCATTGTTGATGAAATCATCAAATTAAAAAGAAAACATCTTCAAAACAGCAGAGGGAGTGTTTCTTCAGTAAGAGATAAGTTAGATGGATTTGCCAAGCAAAATCTTGAGACAAGTCTTGCTAAGAATCTAGACTTAAAGAGGTTTGAGGAATGCAATGATTTAGAATTTCAAGTCAAGACCATGTACTGTACCTGCTGCTAACATCAATGGATGTTGAATGATCCTTTTCTGTATAACAAAAATATCTTTTCATGTAAATACAAAAAATTTACATTTGGAAATGATTACCATTATCCAAATCAATTCATTCCTTTTCACAAATAATTGTGATTCAAGCAACAATGAAGTTATAGTACAAAAATAAATTACCTGTAAAAAATATATCATATCCTGCAATTTAAATAAAATTTTTACTTGAGATAGATGTATAATTTGATTTTCAACACCACTTTTTTTGCACTCTACACCATCCCATTTTTAAACTTTTTTAGCACTCTAAAATCCTATTCTTACTAATAAGCAACCTACACTTTTAAAACAGCTAATAATCAAAATAATAAATTGAAATTTTATGTTCTAATACTTTAAAGATGTGCAAAACATTCTGGTCATTTCAAAATATACAAAATCTCATATTTCAGTTATCAATGTTCTGCTGTATCCATAACATACAAAGATCCTTTCATGAGAGCATACATCAATTACCTGAGCATGCAAACATTTGTATAGATCACAGAGGAGTGTTTTTGAAGACTGATACTAAAGTTAATCATTTCAGCCAAAAAAATTTAGTCCTTGAACTTAGTATATATATTGTATTTTTATTGTTTTTAATGTTCAATGTGTAAACTTAATCACTGAACTTAAGATATTGAATATAAGAACTTATGATTTTAAATTTCTGAAAGTCTGTAGTTCAATTATACTTGATTTAAATTTTCATTTAAAGAAAACAAATTAACATACTTGTCCATCTTCATATTCAATTGAAAGAATATTTTCACTAAAATCTTCTGTTACTTCAGCTGCTTTCCAAACTACAACAGGATCTGGAATCCATACTCTAGCACCCTAATTTAAATAATAAAATATTTTAATATATATATAATTAAAAAAAACATTTTATTTTTATGAATAATTCCTATATTAATCATTTAATATTTTGCAATCAATGGTAAAAGTAATCAATCCAATATATATATATATATATACTATAATGTGTATATGTATATATATATAATTTGAATTTCAGATTTCTTTGAACAAATAATTTAAGATATCTGAAATTTCTTTATTACATTTAGTACAATGATGTACAATATGTATTACTTTTTTCAGGCCATATATAAAGGAGTAATATCAAAAATATACAAAGCTATTTTAAAACTTATCATCAATAAATCAACTCAATTTGTAATTTTTTCTTAAAACTGCATTTTTATTAAAATTTATTCACGAATAAAAATTTTCAAATAATTAATATTCAGTTTAAAATTACATAAAAAAAAAAGTATATAAAAAATGATTATACAGGATTACATTGATTTTCAAAATTTAATTTATTTTGAAAGAATTACAGATTTTATCTAATATTAAATTAAAGTTTATTAATTAATATCAGTTGGCACAAAATAAAAATTTTATGCCTATTAATATAATTTAAAGTAGCATTTCTATTCCTTAAAATATAATATCATACTTTAAAAATTAAAACATGGCTTAGAAAAAATTAAATAAATTTAATATTTAAAAAATTTTATTACTACTATAAATTTTGGTTTTTTGCTGAGATTAGCTGAGGGCAATTTACATAAAGTTTATAATTTTCAGCTAGTCAAGTTACCTAAACGAAAAGACTATACTTGGCTTGCTTCTCTTAAAAAATTTCTGGACAGTTTGGGTTTTTCTTGAACTTTTGATACTCAGTCTCCTGACTTTATTGAGAATTGTTTTGCAGATATTGTACAGACATATTGATATAAAATTACGGCAGGATAGACTACTATTTGATACAGTAATACCTCGACTTATGCTATCCCGACTTACGCAAACCCGGAGTTACGCGATTTTCAAATCTTGTCGATTCGTCTTTTGTTTGAGCGCCACGCAACCCTTGATTACTCACTCCCCCCACACTATTGTTCAGCTTACATGTTCGGATGTGTCGTGCGGAATCCACACATAGCTACAATTTATTTTGTGTTATTTATTTCTGTGTTTGTTATATCTATGGAGACTTGAGAGACTTTACTATGTCATCCAAACGAAGTAGAACTAATTCTTCTGCATCAAACAAGAAAAGAAAAACTTTATCTTTGGAATGTAAAGTTAACATTGGGTATGTTCGTAAAGTCAAACGAGTTAAACGAGAATGACGTCATTGTTATTCCTATTTCGTTAGGTTAGACTTTTCGAACGATTCGTTACTAACGCGTTTAACTCGTTATTATTAAAGACTTTGATACAAAAATGAAAATTTGTGAATTGGCAAAGAAGTTTGATCTACCAGAATTGTCGTCAGAACAATTATAAAAGGCAAAGAAAAAATTCTCGAAGCTGTGAAAAATGCTCAATCTTTAAATTCAAGCATCATTCGTAAACGTCACGGTATTATCGCTAAGATGGAAACAATGTTAAAATTACTTGTGATAATCAAGTAAATGTGAAAAATTGTAAAATAATATAGGCCTAATTTGTTATACATATGTATTATCTAAGATTTTATTAAACATTTTTTTCTAAATTATTGTTTTCTTTAGTCTCCGGCCCCAATTAAAAATTATTTGTATGTGTTTATATGTGAAATTATACCCAGACTTACGCGAACTCGACTTACGCAGCTACCACTCGGTCCCACCTATCGCGTAAGTTCGAAGTATTACTGTATTTTGTTAAACAATGATGTGTTCATCCTGGTCTCAATCATTGTATATATCATATAAAGTGAATTATCATGTTAAATCTTTAATTTTACAATTAAAATATAATAAATATTACTAAAATGTAAATTTTCGACTATAAATTCGTATCTTTCTATTATTATTATTTAAATGAAATACCTCATTTACAGATTGTACAAGGATAAGAGAAAAAGTCTTTAAATCACTTTGACTTAAAATAAAAAGTCCATTGTGCATCCCTTAAGAAAATACATTAGTCGTCAATCTCTTTTTTTTAAAGATTATATATTTCTGAAAGAAATACGGCAAATGTCACCTAACTTATGTTCAAAAAACACATTTGATATTATATTGGTGTATTTAGTGTTTATATTGTATTACAGAATATTTTTGTATTTATTATATATTATTGTTTGTAGTTTCCTTTAAAAATTTTTAGAATCTGTGTAATCCTTTTTAAATTTTTGAATCAGTCACATTGGGATGCCATTGCATTCTAAACATTGAACATATGATTTTTATGTTAAGTTATAAATCTGATGTTGGCCTGTGAATTAGGCTGAAACTGTTTGTCACTACATTAACAACTCTTGCTGGAAAAGAATTAAGATTTTTTTTTAATTGTTGGTTAAGTTTTTTCTGGTTTTGTTGTAAATAATGCTTAGGCATTGCTTTAAAAGTATGCATTTAAATGTTATAAGGAACAAGTGGAAAATGAAAATATCAAAAGACTGCATAGTGAAAATGAAAAATAGAATCTGTTAAAAAATGAATAAACTTTCTCAAAGAACACAAGAGAACAATTAACAGTCAAACATCAACAGAACAGAACAGAACAGCAAAGCAAGTTAATAAGACACTAGTGAAAGTAGTTAGATGCCTTCTAACCAAGTGGTTCCCAAACTTCTTTCATTCTCAGCACCCTTGCTAAATTCAGATTTTCCCAATGTGCCCTATATCAAATTCTAACAAGTACAATTTGCAAAATAGCCAGTATTTTTTAAATTTAAATAAAATTATGAAAATTTTGTAACATTTCATGGCACCCATGAGAAAGCTGCAATGCCCTAGGGCACTGTGACACACACTTTGAAAACTGCTGTTCTAACCAATCTAAACTGCTTCTGACTTAAATTTTCCTTAGAATCTATCTTGTTTCAATAACTAATTTACCATTTAAAAAATAGAGAATGTAATTGCTGAGACATCACTCTGCATTTTATGGGAGTGTTCGCATAATAAATACTGTAAGGATGAAAGAAAATCTGGTATATTAAACAATTATATCAAATATAATTAAGTACTCTCGGTACAAACTGTAAGAAAAAAGAATATCCTCTTAAGTTTGTTATGCGTGTACCCGTACAATGTTACCAACAGTAGAAAGTGCATGGCATTTATCACAGATAACTCTAGTTTTCTTTGATTTTTGTACTAGGCATTCCCTGCATAGTAAGTGAAGACACAATAATGAGTAAAGAATGGCATCTGAATGACAGACACAACATAACAGATCATTCACTTTTTCTGAAAGTGGTTTTGTGTACGATTTACAACCGCTCAGAGTTGCTCTTAACGCTTCATCCAAATTTGAAGAAAACTTTAAATCGTCTTCGTTCGTAGGAGAGGATGATGATTTCTGGTGTTCCGAAATAGGATTATAATAATTAAATATATTCATTACACCAGAACTATCATTATTAATGTTGAGTTTGTGTTTCTTTACACACATATTTGATTCTGGGGACGATCTCTTTGTTCCTTGCGTTGATTCCAATTTTCCATCCAAATTCACAAGAGATGATATTCTTCCCTTAGAATTCTCTTGTTCTTTGGTTCCCACAGTTCTTGGTACTTCTGAATATAGTTTATTATTTTTTAACAAGAATTGGTCAATACGCACTTTCAAACTGGCACTTGGAACGGGTTTCTGATAACTGTTAAAAGGTATGCCCGTAAATGGATCATTTGGAAATCTCCCCCAAGACGCTTCCATTTTTACATATTTCTCCAAAGTCGACTGGTCAATGGTGTGCCCGGACGGTAAAACAATGGGTAACGTCATAATACTACAAGTAATGGGATCAATAAATTCTGCAGGAATGTCTAATTCGTCTTCATCCAAGTGATGATCATTCTTGCCTATATCCAAATCCAAATTCTTTAATTTGTCAAAACGGTCTTTATCACTTTTAAACAGCGACGACGACGACGACGAAGGGAGGGAGTTCTGTTCTGCTTTCAGAACAGACATCACTACAGATTCCAGACAAGATCTGGCAGGTTGTCCCCAGACTTCTGATTTAGAGAGAAGGGGAAAACCGCTATGTGAAACTTTGATTAAACTTATTTGTAAAGAACTGATGCTGGACAAATTAGTATACTGCTTTGCGGTAAATCGTCGAGAAGCCACATCACCTGGTAACATATTCTTTGGTAACTTAGAAAAAAGTTTTCTCGGTGCATACTTGTTATTTGCAAACAATACATTACTTTCTATGATATTTGTACTTTTTCCTATTAGCTCGAATTTCTCATCTTTATCGTCATAATTTGTCGGCCAATATTTAGACCAAATTTCCAAACTGGTTGTCTGATATTCTCCTAATTTTACACCAAGTAATACGTGACTTATTTCAATAGGTATGGGAAATTTAATAATAATATTAACCGGAGGTTTGATAAAGTATTCAGCACAAAATCCATTCTTTCTCACAGCCTGATTGATGGCTATTAAATTAGTGACGTCGTATCCGTCGCGGCATACTTGGCTGCTCGATATCGCTGGAGAATGATGTTCTTGACAAAAATTAACAGCCATCTTCAAGATGTTTTATATCTTTTTGCTGTAGCTCTGCATTTATGTTTGAAAAGTCTTTTATATTACGTAACTATCGACTGTTGAAAGTACAAGAAGATTTAGAGAGAGCAAGGCAACAACGATTAGAATGGGAACAAGAACATCATCGGAAACAATCAGTTCTTTCACCTCAAGAAGAATGGAAACGTCACCAATTAGATAAACAACGTAGTCAAATATAAGAACAAGAAGGCAGGTTAAAGCAGTTAAGATTAGAAGAAGTAAATAGGAAGAAAGAACTTGAAGCAGCAAAGGAAGTTGAAGAGCAGCTATTAAGAGAAGCTAGGAGAAGACAGGATGAAGAACATCGAGCACAGCGAACTACACAGCAACAACAAAGATTTAGTCCTCATGCAGCTCCACCACCATATAATAATCAGACTGCTATTAACGCTCAACCTAGGATTGATATGACATTAAATAACCAGCAAGACATTCCACCTCCTTTACCGACTTCTCCTCCTCCTCTTGAAACAGAATACAGTAATCATTATAATCAAAATACTTTGATGCATGAAGTAGCCTACTCTCAGTATGGACATCCTCATCCTTCAGGTTCTCAAAGGCTTGATACTCTATTAATGACATCTTCAAAACCCCAACTAACTCAAACAAATTCTTTATACAATGACAAATCTTTGGGTCCCCCTCCAGCTCCTCCAGAACGCAAGTCATCTTATGAAGTCACAAATCACATGACTTCAAGTAATAGTCGTGTTGTTGGTACCTCTTCATTACGCAACGATGATAGCAGTAATCATTCTCATCAGCCAAAGAAAGTTTCATTTCATGATTCACAGTTGGAAACAGAAATGACTTATGATGCTAATGGTAATCATGATTTACAAGAGAATTCTGTACAGAATGTAACGTGTAATTAGATACAGTCAAATTATACAATGAATTCAAATTCTCAATCTTATACACTTCAGGATATAGATGAGGTATTGGTAACACCACACAATTCCCAAAATTTGAATACATACAGTGCTGGAAGTACGCCCGGTGTCATTGGAGCTCAAGAAATATATCGTGATCCAAGGCAGCGCATTGGGGCCGAGCGACTGCAGCACCATTTCGAATACGGTAAGAGCACAGGGCCAGAAAAACTTACTTTTCGAGAAAAGATGAAAATGTTTGCCATGGAAACAGGAGAAGCAGAAACGCCAAAGGACAAGGTAAAAATATCTCGAGCTCAGAGAGATATCGAAACAAATATGAATGGAAATACATGAACGATATTTAAATTATATAAATAATTGTCAATCTACTTATTGCTGGTTTGCAATTTTTTTGTAAAAATCAGCTGCTAGATAAACATTATCAAATATGTACAGATTCTCTGTAGAAAACTGTGCATTTTTAATGAACAACATTTTTATATTTTTGAGATAATCTCATTTTTCATTCAAATAGAATTACATCAGTACATATCCATTTTTAAAGTTATTATGTCAACATTGTAGAACATCCAATTATAATTCCATGAAATCATACAATTTAATGGAAAAGATCAGTTATCTGGAGAATAAAATTTGTACACTTGTGAATTAAAAATCAGAACAATGTCTGTTCTCAAAAAATAAAAAAATTTTTTTTTTGTTTTTTTTTTGTTTTTAACTTTGAGCTCTTGGAGTTCTGTTAATACTAAATCTTGAAATAATTCCAGAAAGATAACTATAGGAGATACAGAGTGCAATCATACTAAGCCAAGTAAAGAGACTATTAGTTCCCCTAAGTTGCCATTGGAATTCAGACCAGAAACTTCACATATAAGATTTTGTACAGGAACAGATAACGCATCTAAAAAAATATGGAAGAGTGGAGCTTGTGTGCCTTAACAGACATTTGCAACCAATGCTTCTGTGTTATAATGGCATCCGTCCATTGAGGAAACCTTCGATAAAAATTTCTTCCAGAATCATTTGTAAACAGTACTCTTTTTCCTCCTGCTAAATAATTAACATGCTTTTTTTCAAAATTATATTGGCAGCTTTTTGAAATATATCACTTTTATACATATACATAAAAAACATCATTGGTACAATTAAAAAAAAATGAATTATGAAACTATTACCAATGAAAATCCCAAATTTCTATAAATTTGGGATTTTTCATTTGAAAGATCTTTACATTCGACCAAATATATACTCTAAGAGAATTTCTGGAACTTTAGAAGCTCATATGAATGGATTTCGCTTTACTTCATTGAGAGGAGATAAAGTAGATATTTTATATAACAACATAAAACATGCTTTCTTTCAACCATGTGATGGTGAAATGATCATACTCCTTCATTTTACTCTCAAGAATGCAATTCTGTTTGGAAAAAGACGTCACAATGATGTTCAGTTTTATACAGAAGTAGGAGAAATTACAACCGATTTGGGAAAACATCAGCATATGCACGATCGTGATGATCTTGCCGCTGAACAGGCTGAACGGGAACTTCGACAAAAACTCAAATCTGCATTTAAAACTTTCTGTGAGAATGTGGAACAAATGACGAAACAAAAAGTTGAATTTGACAGTCCATTTAGAGATTTAGGATTTCCGGGTGTTCCATTTCGGAATGGGCAGAAGCAATTAACACAGCAGATTACATAGGAAATCATTGCCCCACTAGTGCCTTGGAAGAAAAAAAACTCCATTTGAACTATAGACTCTATATTGGCTTCCTCAGAATCTTTGAAAGTAAAGCAATTGCTCTCAGAAAAGAACACAAAAAAAAAAAAAAAAGCTATATTCAAGCGGAAAAGAGTACATTCTAGTAGGATACTCGCAAAAGTCAAAGGCTTAATATATCTGGAACCATAGTACAAAAGTTGTCATAAAGGTTCAAGACATTCAATTTACTGAATAACTGGAAATTGATGCAAACCAGGACTCTTTAATGCATTGTTAAACCTGCTACAATTTCAGAAGACATTACAGATAATGGAAGACAAAAAATACAGCGAGTAAAACCATGACTCCTCTACTGATATACCAAAGGAAGAAAGAGTATCTTTGAATACAAAAGGGTTACAAGTCAATAAAACAGTATATATACAGTTAAAATAGAAAATAGATGCCCATGATCAGTCAAGACCAAAAAACCTGAAATTGAAGAAAGTCTGTAACAAAGAAACAGATTTAGCAAGTAACAGCCACTGTTTTGCAGATGAAAGAAAAGTCCTGAGCAGAGAAGATAAAACAGAATGATTAACACTATGGAACTAAAGTATAACTCACAAAACAATGAGTACATGGAATTCATATAAAATGTCAACACTGTTATGGGGGGTCCCCCATAACAGTGTTGACATTTTATATGAATTCCATGTTGTACGAGTCACTTAGATTTTACAAATACATGAGCTGTTCACAGCCTGGCACATGTATTTGTAAAATCTAAATTTTTGTATGACTGTACAAAAATGACACTTAAAAACTAGTCCCACACCCCAAATTAGAAAAATAATCTCATATAAATGGAAATTTAAAATCAAATGGCAGAAAGATGGTATCATTGATCATTATAAAACCAGATTAGTTGCACACAGATATGAACAAAGAGAGAATCAACTTTCAAAAAGTATTTGCACCAGTGGTAAGGTATGAACATTATGCATATTTCTTGCTGAGTACACAGGAAAAATTACATGTTTGCCAAATAAACAATATACATAGTATAGTAATTTTAAATAAATAACCACATTTCTTTAAAAACTTCATAATTTTAACTAAAAAATTTCATAATTTTAATTAATAATTTTAGCTCATTTGAAAGATCATGGTTTAAAAACATAACATGATATTGTATATACTTATTAATTTATGAAATAAATTTTGCTCATTTACAATTTTTTCAAGTGCCATACAACTAATTCTTTGTATGGATGGCAGCATGAGGTAACAATTTTCAAATGAACTAAATGTGAGAGAACCCATTTTTCATACATTATAACAATTATTATTTAATCACCTAAAAAAACTCATTTTATTGGCACATTAAAATTACTTTCCTGGCTCTGTTATATATAATTGTGAGGTCAGCCGAGCGTTTTTTCTGTCGTGTGGGCGCAGAATGACTTTCTGAGACAGGTTTACCATTTTTAACCCGTTTATTATATAACAAAAGATTCTTACAACGTTCTTCAAATTTTCAATGTAACACAGCTCGGGGAACAAATTAAAAGTTCCTTCAAGTGTCCGATTTTCTCCGTTTGGTCCTTCGATGTCGTACGTTGAGATCGACGGCCCCGGGGCGTGCGGCACAGCTTCGGCGAAAGTCTCTGGTGAAAGGCAAATCCGTGCAAATTAAGACGTCACGGGAGAGCGACAGTAAGTCACAGGAGTTAACGAATCGGTCGCTGTTGATAAGTAGGATCACAAAAATCCTGGAGAGGAGCACCAAGAACCAAGAACTATGAACCAAGAATTTTTGTCCCTTGAGTCGCACGGTTTTATAGATTTCTTAACCGTCGTCGCCTCTCCATTGGTCTCTCATAGTCACCTGGTGACAATTCGAAACCTAATGAAGGGCGCGGGAGAGGTCAACGTTGCGACTGAATATGATTCCTCTCTCTC
>NW_019385663.1:115711-132110 GCF_000671375.1 Centruroides sculpturatus | reverse complement strand
ATCTATTTTAAGCTTACAAACAAATAAATTTTAGTTTTTAATATAGTACAGAAAAAAGTAATTTAAATTTACGAATGCATATACTGTAAATACAGTATATACTGTACTTGTAAATGTATATATTTTAATATGATTTTATGTGCTTTAAACATTTTTCTAGTGATATTACGACTTCAATATTTGTGGCAGACAGACGTAAAGTCGAATAAAATGACTTAAACTTGATTTTTATTTTTCCATATACTTTTTTGACAAACGACGTATAATCGGGAACGACGTAACTCGAAACGATGTAAGTCGAGGTATACCTGTATTATAACATGGCAAAATACTTAATTTTAAGAGTAGCGATAGTTTTATTTAAAAAAGTTGTATATACTAACAGTGAATAAAATATTCATTAAATCTGATCCTACTTGAGATATGATGCACAAATAGTAATAGCATCAATGCCCCTTATACAAAAATGTAATAGCATCAATGCCTCTTATACACAAACTATCATGCCAAATTTTGTTTATCATTACCCCAGTCTAATATATTGAACAATAGATGCAAACACACAGAATTTTTTCTGTTTTTTTTTTTTTTTACTTTTTTGGATTCAGGAGATCTCAAAACATGACTATTTTCGATCTACTTGGTTCAGTTGCCCCTACATTTGTTTGTAATTATTTTGTACTAGACTGCGAAAAGCCGTACTTGTTATAACCTTTTCAATATATAGTTTAAGTTAATTTATTGTAATACTTTACTTTCGGTGATAACTGTAAGATTCAGATTTCACCAATGTACA
This sequence comes from Centruroides sculpturatus, assembly GCF_000671375.1. Taxonomy (NCBI): domain Eukaryota; kingdom Metazoa; phylum Arthropoda; class Arachnida; order Scorpiones; family Buthidae; genus Centruroides; species Centruroides sculpturatus. The sequence continues at coordinate 131,314 of NW_019385663.1, read as the reverse complement.
ATTTATGTTTTTTGATGGCGAGAAGCCATATTTGATTAATACATTAATTANTCCCTTGAGTCGTGCGGTTTTATAGATTTCTTAACCGTCGTCGCCTCTCCATTGGTCTCTCATAGTCACCTGGTGACAATTTGAAACCTAATGAAGGGCGTGGGAGAGGTCAACGTTGCGACTGAATATGATTCCTCTCTCTCGTCGCATTTTCCTCGAATTTATCCGTTTCCATTGTTTAACAAATTTACGAAAAAAAACAATTGCATTGTTTAATCGAGACACCTAATCCGTTTCCTTAGCGTCTGAAAAGGAGCTTTTTATTTTAAATCGACACCCATAATTCGGACCTCTCAATCGACCCCTGTTCGGGTCCTCACATAATTATCCGAGAGCAATCAGTGAAAAAAATGACCCCCCAAAATTTTTACATTTTTTGAATTCAGGAGACCTTGAAACATCAGGAAATGCAAAAAATTTGGTTTTTCTTTTTTCCTGTTTGGATGTCTGTGTGTCTGTGTCTGTGTGTCTGTGTGTGTGTGTAGACACAATTTTGTTCACCCTCTTTGAAGCTTAATAACTACTATGCTTTTTGTTGAAAATTTCTGAAATTTTGCAGGAAGTTTGTGTATTAGTGTGTAAACCTAGACTAAAACAAAATTTTATTCAAAATATTGAAAGAACACACAACAAGAGAACTTTATTGACAGCAGATATATGTCAACTTTCGTACTTGAGAGTGCTTCTTCATACAAGTTCTCAGCATCAAAAATGATGCTTTCCCACAACCTTCTAATCTTCAGTCCATATTTTTCTGTTCTAATATAACAATGAATGGCCAATTTGTGCAGTCGTCACTAGTGCCTCAAACAGGTTAGTTAGTTCAATGCTTCCTATATCTCCTCCATCAATGGATATTATCTATTTCATGATAAGGATATCATCTATTCTACCAACAGAGATTGCCAATTCTCCAGCCTATTCACCTATATCACCTATTTCCAAACTGTTCCTATCATGTACTGTTTATACAACCCTACTATCAAAGACAAACTCTCAAAGTTGAAATGTTTCAACAGGATGATCTATCAGGTATTTATCTCAACATGTAATCCAATGTGAGCTCTCTCTCTCTCGCATAGCAAGTCGTGTTAAGATTCTGTTTTCTCACTAAGGAGAGAATGTATATCCTCTATCAAATAAACGGGTATTTGTTTTGTTTAACTTGTTTCCAAGTGCTTTTCTTCTGCCATGCTGTCTCTCAGACCTCCTCCATCCCAAATCCGACCGCCTACACATGCGACCGCTCATGTAATCTAATATGAATGAAAATAAACAGCCCATGCAGCTTCTGTGTCATTCGAAAAAACACAGTGGTGTCATCCTGATGTGGTGCCAACCCTGCAGTCATATTAGGGAGATTGATACTATTAAATTTTGATGGTTAAAGGTCATCGAGGTAGGAAGATAAAGGGAGGTTGTGTGTCTTATTTCAAGTAGGGTAAGACTTAATGACAACTTTCCTCATTATTAGCATTTACAATTTTTTTTATAAAACCCATCCCTACTGTCAAAATTAAGCTTTTGCCATTTTATAATAATTAAAAATATTAAAAAATTTTTTAAAGTATGATAACAGATGGTACCACATGCAGTTTTAAATGTTGCTGGGAAAGTTAAGCAACTCATTGCTAGATTTTTTTTTCTTGGAAACTTAAAATTCCAAACATTTGAAGCAGATGATCCAGAATACAGCATGAAAATTGCTGATTATCTTCACTCTGCTGTAACTATTCATCTAGATCATCTGCATCATTCACAGATTCAAAGCATATTGTGTTTCACTGCAAGGGACTAGCTTCTCCTAATGAGTCTCCCTTCCATGTTGAATTCAAAGCTTTCTAAACACATACATTGTCTTTTAAGTAGATTTACACTTTAGATGAAAACGTTTGTTTTATAATAGTGTCGCACCGGCTTCGGAGGAAACTAGCACCATGGTGCGGAGAGTGGCGAAACAAAAAAAAAATGATTCAAAAAAGAAAGAAGAACAATTTGGAAGAAAAAGAGGAATTTGATAAAAAAACATTAGAAAAGTCTTTCTTTTAACGAGAGATATAAAGTTTTTGTTGTTAGTGTATCTAAAAAGTGTCAGTTTCGGTAAACTGTATTTTGAATTTATATCCAAACCCCACAGCTCGTAACAATAATAAAAATACAAAAATCACTAATGCAATGTTATTTTCAATAAATACAGAAAACTGAAAATCTATTATTACAGAACCTCCTGGATGCACACAAAATGCAACAGTATGATGGGAACACATGTCTGCAAGCTAGTCCTTTGACGAGTCAAATTAAAGGAGTCCCGAAAAGTGTTCAGGTTGGCTCATAGAAGAGTTGAACTCAGTGTAAAGGAGGAGAGGCCAAATGGGAAAAATACACAAAAAAAATACAAATTTTTCAAGTGAAAAGTTTCAAATATAAATACATTAAAAATATTATTTAAATTGTATTGCAAGGAATTTAAGGGACTAGTCCCCTAGTACATTGTTGGCATATCATTCCCACCAGTGGTGTGCCGTGATATTTGATGATACGGAAGTTGTGTTTCCATAAGAAGCTGACTTCCAGCGACAATCAGTTAATTGCACATCAGTGATGGTCTAGGGTCCATTCGTATTCGTTTGTTCAATAAGCCAGTAAAAACTGTAGATTTCTCTAAATGTATTTTTAATATCACAATTACATTCTGAATTGCTAGCCAGAATATAAGGGCTAAAATTAAAAATAAAATTATAAAAACTTACTTGGTGAAGTAAAATGTGTGGTGGATATCCATACCTGGTACAAAATATTCTTCAATTGTATGAATATACTTTTAAAGAAAATTATAATTAAATATAGCTTTGTAAAGAAATGTACATAAAAATAACAAAATCTTCTTTACTTTTTAAATCTTAACCACTTAGTCATATAGCTTCCTACGAGTGGAATCAGAGATGATCTTGGTAGGTGTGCAGTGTGTGCATGCGTGCCAATACTGGTTACCGAGGGTGCCGATACCAGTTAATGTCAAATGCCTCTTTTGTCACATCACTAGTACTGTATATCTCAAAGGACGTGACAGGGTTGTAAATTTTAAACGTTTCCCACCATAGCTGTAAAAATCTAAATATGTTAAACTTAATATTCATTTGTTTTCTAACTAATTTGTTTTAGGACCAGGTGTCCATGGAAATTTCCAAAATTTACAACTTTTTGGTCACTCTTGTTAAACTGAAAAAATTTCTGTTTATATTATGTCTAATATTACGAAGAAATCAGTCCCCACTGTACTCAGCTAGAGATTGGGTCAGTTAAGCTTTTAAGTAATATTCCGGTTTTTTCAGCAGGGTTTTATTTATGTCCCTAATTCTCTAATCTCTTAATTATTTAGTAGAAATAAGTTGAAATTGATTACTTTGTACTTGAATATTTTGTAGTCTTGGGAAAAAGTGGAAAGACAAATTTTTATGACGACAGATACACAAATTGTAAATTTAAGGAAAATAAATTCTAGAGGTTTTTGTATCTTGTGCGAGGTCTCTTTCATTACATTTAGTTGTAAATGATGTTGCCAAAGTAACAGTTCATTTTGTTAACATTGTACAAGAATTGTATATGTTTTTTCTGCATCCACTTATAAATGGGTCACACTAAATCAAATATTACTAGTTTAACATTGAAATTCTGTATGTAATACAAGATGGGAGAGCAGAATAAAAGCAGAATAAATATATCAGATATTTTAATGGATTTTTTTAAAACTCCTGTCAAGTGTACAAAACTATCATAAAAACATACCAGTAAACTCCTATCAGTGGGTTAAGTTATAAATAAAGCCAAAAGTTTTCACCAGTTTTTGGGCCTAAAATTGCAGTGAAAAGCACCAAAATTTTAGGCTTAAATTCACCAAAAAAATTGCCAGTTATTCATTTCAAAAATGAGTTAAAATGAATTACACTTAGACATTTTAAATAATCCTTGCTTAAACTATGATGGGTGATCACTCAATATCAATGAATATAATGAGAACGAACGTTCAACATCGACTGCAACTAAAGGAGCGTATTCGCTATTAACTTTATCACTTAAATTCATATCAAAAGACAAAAATTTGATAAGATCAGGATTGCATGACAATACTTTTTCCAATTTTTGAGAAAATATAGGATAACTAGAAACAATTTCTTTTGTATTTTCAATTAGTTCGGCTTGTTTAGTTACACTGAGGCCTTATTCTTCCAATATTATTATAATATTTGACAGCTTGACGAGATTACAGAGATCAAATAATTCTTTCTAGAGGTTAACTTTCTTCTCTTGCAATAGTTTCACCAAAACATTTCTAGCATTTAAATGAGATTTTTGTGTATAGTTCAAAATGAAGCACTCAACATTATCAAAATTATCAACATAGTACTTTGCAGTGTTTAACGAAGACCCCCAGTGAGTGACAATTAGTTCTGGAGGAAGATTAACAACTCCAGTTGCATTCTTAAAATAATTTTGTCTTTCTCTTGACTTCACAAAAAATTTCTTCATTTCTGATATAAGCAAATTTGTTAATTTATACTCATTCTGAATCCTAAATGCAACATTATGTAACGTGTGAGTTGATGTACATTTGGAAAAATCAATGAATTTTTTTTTTATCTCACTTACTGCTTTCATCATGTATTTTGCTCAATCTGTCACTATTAACTTCAGTTTTAAATACTGTATTTTAAATCATTTGGACACAATTTTCTAGACACGTTAAGTATACATTCTTGTATTATAATGTTGTCAACTGTTGAGTGAAATGTCACATCAATTAACATTGATTTTGCTTTCTCGCCATTCAATTTTCCTACAAGCACAATAACTTTGCATTGCACTTTGTCACAGTTTCGTCAACAATGAAATAGACATCATGTCCATTAATTTCGTCCTTAATTTTTTCTGTTACACAGTTGATGATAGTTTTTGATGTGCCTGCAGTGCTAAAAAAAATAAACAACACGAGACTTAAAATAAAATCATATTTCAGCTAAATTATGAGTACAATCGCAAACAGCAGCATCAATTTCAATAAAATAAATGTTTCATTAAAAAAACTAATCACAATAAAAAAATACCTGGAACACTTTTGATCAGCTTCTTCATATATTTCTCATCAAACAATCTTTGTTTTTTGTTATTTAATTTTTCAAACAGAATATCTGCACTGATGAATGTTTCAACCATTTCTTTATCAAAATCGCTTCCATTTTCAAACAGTGTTTGTGACTGTAGCGCGTTATGTTTCTTGTGTTTTGTACTGTTGAGATGTTCTAAAAGTCATTTCTTAATTGTATCATGTTTGTAGTTGACATGTGTAGAGCACTTAACACAGAGAATTGTTTTTTTGGTGGCGAAATATATTGCCACTTAGTTCCTTAATCACAGAATCAATTTTAAACTCGACTGTTTTCTAGACATTTTTGTACAAAGCACATGGAAAATTGACGATTTTGCCACCTATTGCCAACTTCGCCAGTTAGGGTGAAAATCGCTGATTTTTGCCAAAAAACTTTATGATATTGAGACCGGATTTTTAAATTAGTACTAATTGAAAGATGCTCAAAAAACGAAAATTTTCAGCTCTAGTTATAAATCTACTCGTGATTTATTCATTCCACAACTGATATTCGAATATATAATAGCAATCTTATAATTTTTTTTCACATGTAGTATAGAAATGTAATAAGATACATAAAACAACCACTTCACACCTAAACGATAATTCCAGCAAATGAACAACATAAAAATTTTAATGTTCAAACATTTTCGGTCGTCTTTCAGAGGCCCTCGTCAGGAAAAATTGCAAAGAATAGAAAAACAGTTCTATCTTTTTAACCGTTTTGGAATACAGCTGTGTTCTAATATTTAAGATTTAAATAATGTTGAATACAAAGAATCGTTATGTATTACAACATATAATTAAAATATTTACAAATAAAGTTATAAGTAAATACAATAATAATATATATGGTGGTAATAATATATCCAATGTTAAAAGTTAGCCCAATGCTTTAACGTATAAACGATGTGCGATAGGGAAAAATTGTTTCCTTTACATCGCCTAAAGCTAACTTCATACTAAAAAATCATAGTTATGCTTTGTGGCTTTGTAAATAATATTTCCACGATTGTGGAACTGGAATATAGTCGGAGTTAATGCAACCTCCTTTCATGCCCGCTATATAAATTTCAATAGCCTCCAACGAACGTAAGTCGTGTCAGTCAAACGCCCTGTGTAAAAGCGTAGCTTCATCCCAGCAAGGAAAAACTCCAGGTTCGGTAGCATACTGGGCTAATGCAGCATTATACTTCCCCTTGGACACATCATACTTGAGGTCTCGTATTCTAACCTCTAGAGATCTGTACGTGGACCCGATGTATGTTATACGCCTATTGAAACGATTGTCCTGTAATGGAATGCGGTACACTCCTGGCACTTTCTTGTCCTCAGACTTGTCTCTTGCATTAGATAAGATTCGAAAAATGTTCTATTTTCTCCTATAAGCTAAGCACAGGTTTAAATTCTTAGCAATTCTATTATAAATTTGTTGGAGGGACAGTTCGTAAGCTATAACCACCCGCTTGCGCTCTGCATCATTAAGCCTCATGTCAGTGGTAGTTATTGTAGATAGCTGGTTGGCAGCGAGCCTGTTTATTAAGGATCAGTGGTACCTGTGTGCAGATGCTTTAGACTTGATGCGTTTCAGTTCGTTGTGTGTATCGGAAGTGTCAGAGCAATGGGAGAAAGCTCTAGCAACTAGGGCCTGGAAAGCCACTACCTTCAAAGGCCAAGGATCTGCTGTGTTAGCATGTATAAAGAGGGGAATGTATGTGGGTTTGCGGTAAATGGACGTGGTTATATTTTTATTTGCCATACTAATCTTGACATCCAAGTACCTAACCTTTGTGTGACTTTTCTGATCTAATTCTAGTGTTAGTCCATTGGCGTTGTTAAAAACTTTTAACATCTCCCCTATATCAGGTTTGGTTTTCCATATAATCAAAATATCATCTACATACCACATATAGCTAAGGATATTGTGTTGTGTGCTTACTAAGACCCTTTCCTCTAATTTATGTAAGACGAGTTTGCACAGATCCCAAGATAGGGCTACCCATCGGTACTCCTCTTAGAAAACAGAACATTTTTTGAATCTTATCTAATGCAAAAGACAAGTCTGAGGACGAAAGCGCCAGGAGTGTACCGCATTCCATTGCAGGACAATCGTTTCAATAGGCGTATAACATACATCGGGTCCACGTACAGATCTCTAGAGGCTAGAATACGAGACCTCAAGTATGATGTGTCCAAGGGGAAGTATAATGCTGCATTAGCCCAGTATGCTACCGAACCTGGAGTTTTTCCTTGCTGGGATGAAGCTACGCTTTTACACAGGGCATTTGACTGACACGACTTACGTTCGTTGGAGGCTATTGAAATTTATATAGCGGGCATGAAAGGAGGTTGCATTAACTCCGACTATATTCCAGTTCCACAATCGTGGAAATATTATTTACAAAGCCACAAAGCATAACTATGATTTTTTAGTATGAAGTTAGCTTTAGGCGATGTAAAGGAAACAATTTTTCCCTATCGCACATCGTTTATACGTTAAAGCATTGGGCTAACTTTTAACATTGGATATATTATTACCACAATATATATTATTATTGTATTTACTTATAACTTTATTTGTAAATATTTTAATTATATGTTGTAATACATAACGATTCTTTGTATTCAACATCATTTAAATCTTAAATATTAGAACACAGCTGTATTCCAAAACGGTTAAAAAGATAGAACGGTTTTTCTATTCTTTGCAATTTTTCCTGACGAGGGCCTCTGAAAGACGACTGAAAATGTTTGAACATTAAAATTTTTATGTTGTTCATTTGCTGGAATTATCGTTTTGGTGTGAAGTGGTTGTTTTAGTATATATTTCCAGTTTGTATGCCAGTTTTTTGTCTGATATAATACATAATGCGGTTATAATAAAATATTAACTTTAATTAATTTAAAGTGCGTTAAAATATGAAAATAATTGCACAATATGTATTTATATTTTAGAAAATACAAGGGAAGCAGTGCTTCCACCACTTCCAAAGATGGCACGCCACTGAGTGGCACATAGGTACAGGTAACTCAAACCTAGTTTTGGACTGATGCATGTAGATTGTTGGCTATCACTTGTAATTTTTTGGTAGTCAATTAAAATTTTCTGGTAATATATGACTATCAAATTTTTCAAACACTGCAATAAACACAAAAACAGTGTAAATATTAAAACTAACAACCACTTGCATAACTTTCCCTACAATTATGAGATTTTATTTTAAAAAACTTTTATATTTTAATTACAATGAATAAAATTGTGATATAATAATAAATAAAACTGTGGGTGGTGACATCAGTTATGAGATTTTTATTACAAAACTTTTTTATATTTTTAATTACAGGTATACCTCGCCTTACATCGGTAATTGGTTCCAGGAGAACGACTTAAGTCGAAAAACGACGTAAGTCGAATTTACTTGTCTCCGAATCTACTTGCCACTAGGCTGAACCATAAATTACCAATTCCCGTTCTGTATTTTATTTATTAATGCATTTTTAATAAATATATGGTTAATAAGATCTATTTTAAGCTTACAAACAAATAAATTTTAGTTTTTAATATAGTACAGAAAAAAGTAATTTAAATTTACGAATGCATATACTGTAAATACAGTATATACTGTACTTGTAAATGTATATATTTTAATATGATTTTATGTGCTTTAAACATTTTTCTAGTGATATTACGACTTCAATATTTGTGGCAGACAGACGTAAAGTCGAATAAAATGACTTAAACTTGATTTTTATTTTTCCATATACTTTTTTGACAAACGACGTATAATCGGGAACGACGTAACTCGAAACGATGTAAGTCGAGGTATACCTGTATTATAACATGGCAAAATACTTAATTTTAAGAGTAGCGATAGTTTTATTTAAAAAAGTTGTATATACTAACAGTGAATAAAATATTCATTAAATCTGATCCTACTTGAGATATGATGCACAAATAGTAATAGCATCAATGCCCCTTATACAAAAATGTAATAGCATCAATGCCTCTTATACACAAACTATCATGCCAAATTTTGTTTATCATTACCCCAGTCTAATATATTGAACAATAGATGCAAACACACAGAATTTTTTCTGTTTTTTTTTTTTTTTACTTTTTTGGATTCAGGAGATCTCAAAACATGACTATTTTCGATCTACTTGGTTCAGTTGCCCCTACATTTGTTTGTAATTATTTTGTACTAGACTGCGAAAAGCCGTACTTGTTATAACCTTTTCAATATATAGTTTAAGTTAATTTATTGTAATACTTTACTTTCGGTGATAACTGTAAGATTCAGATTTCACCAATGTACAATTTATGTTTTTTGATGGCGAGAAGCCATATTTGATTAATACATTAATTAATGTTGTCTAATTACTATTGTATTTTCGATTAGTAAATTTGATCATTCTGTGTGTAATCATTTTCCTTAAAATATTTTGTTAAAAGTTTATTTATCGTCTGTATTCTGACAGGCAAGAACTGTATTTGTTCAAAATATTGATTTGATTTATGTTCTTCTGTTTTTTCGGTTAAAATTGTTTTCAAACTACGTGTAATCAAACTGTCTTCAATTGTACATACTGTAAATATTGCAATTATTGTCTGTATCTGATGGCCAGGAGCCATATCTGTATGTTTCATTTGATTCTTAATAAAACAGGCTGGGCGCCCATGAAACTTTCCCTTTTCATCCCCTTTCCTATCTCGCTTTACTCTTTCCCCTTCGCCTCTTCCCTTAACTACCTTTCCTTTACTCTTCTTCACACTCGGGCAATACCAATGAGTAGTCCCGAGTCTTCATCCTCTTTATGAAAATGAGGGTCAAATGTGACATGATTCCAATACCTTCCATTGTATATTTAACAGCCAGGGTAGAAAATGATACAGAATTACAGTGTCTTTACAAGATTTCTCTATTTATAGCAAATTTCTTAAGTTTTATGGATATGAAATTTAAAAGCAATACTTTCACCACCTTAATACTATATGCATTCAATAAATGATCTTTGATCTACTATAGTTTTATTGATTAAAAACAGGAAAACATTTATAACTAATGAATGACACATAACAATAATTTTAGAAAAATTAATTTCAAATTAAATATGCTAACATAGAAGAAAATTTAATGAGATTGTTTTGGATTGCAGGAGGATTGGAATTAACCATTTTTAAAACAAATAGTGTATTTAGGATCAAATATAATGAAATAAAAATAAACAATAAAAAAAAATATGGCTAAATATTCAGCTCTTCAGAAATAAGAAAAAACCTAGAGAAAAAAACATGTTAAAGATAAAATGATCAACTAAGTGTCACTTTATATAAACAAAATAATTATCAAACTAGAAAATAATACTAGGATGCTAACTGAAATGACTGATTAAAGAATATATATGACAATATAAATGAAAGTCTGGTGAATATTTATGTAAAGTACATAACCTGGTTTGTTCAATTCAAAGTACTGTATCTCAGAATTTTTATTTAGGTCACAATCAAGTTAGATGTACTACAATAAAAATAAAACAATGTTAGAAGGATTTTAGTATTGAAACAATAGGATAGTAGGTGTAGTTATATAAACACAATTAGAAAATTTTGCAAAAGAAATAAAAATTATTCTTCAAATTTTAGGATCTTTTTTTTTTGAAATATTATTATCATAACAGAGAATTATCATAACAAAGAATTATCATTAGACTGAAATAAACTACTTTGAATTAATTCAGTAAATATGTAAAAAAAATAAACAACAGTCAAAACTTAAGCTAGTTTAATACAAAAATGTAGGCATGACATTAAATGATGATGATAATTTAGAAATAACAGAACACATCTTAAAATAAGTAAAATAAATAAGATTTTAGTAGACAGATTTTGAAATGGGGTACAGCAAACATTTGGCAAATTATTATATCATCCGCACACCAATTCAAACTGGTTGTAAGTAACATCATCACACAAACATCCAAAAAAACCAGTTAAAGTAACTACAAATATTTTCATTAATCTAGAACAATCATCATCAGGTAACAAAACATAACCAAATAGAACACTTTTAAACATCAAATTTTAAATCAAGCAGACATTTTCACAAAAGAACAAATACAAATTTTAAAACAAATAGTCTAATTGATATGTACAAAATTATTATAACTCCTAAGGATGATGAATACAATAATCTCATTTTAACAGATTGTAGAACAACAGAATATTTAAAACAACCACTTCACACACAAACAATAATTCCAGCAAATGAACAACAAAAAAATTTTAATGTTCAAACATTTTCGGCCATCTTTCAGAGGCCCTTGTCAGAATTTTTTCCAGGTCTCACCAAATTAATTTAATTTTTTTAGCAGATCCATAACTTAAAATAAAAGATTTATTTTTTTAGCCCCATTTATTGCAATCTGCATTTTTTCAATGCATAGTTAATATTTGGGTTTTTTGAAAATTTGTAGTTTGATGATGCATATTTTTTAACAATTATAATTGTTAAAAAATGTAAATAAGGTATTGTGGAAATATTTTGTAAGATAACAGGATAAAAAGATGTGAAAATCCTTGATCTGTAATATATGTAATTAGAGAATAACAGATTAATTCCTACAAAAAACACCACACACATAATGGGAATGTCTGGCCAATGACTTTAGATTTATAGATTGATTTAAAAACAATTTCTGTATAGCTATACATTAAATGGCAGAAAATTAAAATTCTTTACATTTTGTGTAACCAAATCGTTAATGGGAAGTTGTTAATAGAAGATATATGGATTTACATTTATGGATTACATGCTTGTAAATTAGTGATTGTAACATCTGAAGAGGGACGGCTTGTCTGCCCGAAATGCACACATTAGTTACAAATAAATAATTAATGTTCATTGGTCTCTGAGTGATTTCTCAATAGTGTGTGATAAGTCCTAACAAGAGCTATTTATAGTGATCAGATAATCATTTTCTGGAATTTTCATATTTTGAACAATCCTTTGAGCTTCAAACTGAATCATTTCAACAGACACAGAAAATCCATTTGCCCAAACTTCATGGATATATCTCAACAGATTTGCTTCCAGGTTGAAATATTTTGTGTTTTCTGTGAAACAATTGCTGATTTTGTGATGTTTTCTCAAGAATATCCTTTATTTGAATCCATCACTGCATGTTTTTTCATTAAACATTAAACTTTCTTCTTGCTTCTCAATTTCCATTTACTTGTGTATAATGCATCATAAAGACAAATCTTACTGTATATAAATGTTATACTTAAAAAGAGTTCTTTATTTTTTATGTAGATGCTCTGATGTGGAGCATCTACATCTTTATGGATGACATCTTTATTTTTTGAAAATATTTTATCTATTTTAACTTCTGTGAAAAGATAATTCTCATTGGAAAATAATAATAATAACTTTCTTGCCAGTCACCACCTTGCTGTGGTGAGAGAGCTCAGTAATTCTGATGAACTGCAGTGCTTTGCCAGCTGGAGCATCTGCTCCTGGTAGGGTCACCCATGCCCATGAGGTATGTGGGGAGAAATGAAACAAAGAGTGACTGAACACACATGTGGAGATTTAACCATGGTAATAATGTGATCCAAGTGTAATACCAGCTCAAACATCATATGGATTAACAAGGTCAGCACTTGTGGGTTTAGGCAGAGGCTCACATTCAAAAAATATGTCACAGTCTCTCTTGGCTACCAGTGGCAGCACTGGTCCAAATACAACTACTGCAATGCCCACACCAGTTCTAGGAAACCAACCTAACCCTGATGTTTCTGAGGCAATCCAGCCACAAACAAGCAATTATTTATTGTGATATCACCACAATGCCAGGCTGCAATTTTTAATCATATTTTTAACTTATTTAATTTAAAATATATACTCTCCATCTCAAATTAGTAGAGTTTTGCCCCTANTACAACATATAATTAAAATATTTACAAATAAAGTTATAAGTAAATACAATAATAATATATATTGTGGTAATAATATATCCAATGTTAAAAGTTAGCCCAATGCTTTAACGTATAAACGATGTGCGATAGGGAAAAATTGTTTCCTTTACATCGCCTAAAGCTAACTTCATACTAAAAAATCATAGTTATGCTTTGTGGCTTTGTAAATAATATTTCCACGATTGTGGAACTGGAATATAGTCGGAGTTAATGCAACCTCCTTTCATGCCCGCTATATAAATTTCAATAGCCTCCAACGAACGTAAGTCGTGTCAGTCAAATGCCCTGTGTAAAAGCGTAGCTTCATCCCAGCAAGGAAAAACTCCAGGTTCGGTAGCATACTGGGCTAATGCAGCATTATACTTCCCCTTGGACACATCATACTTGAGGTCTCGTATTCTAGCCTCTAGAGATCTGTACGTGGACCCGATGTATGTTATACGCCTATTGAAACGATTGTCCTGCAATGGAATGCGGTACACTCCTGGCGCTTTCGTCCTCAGACTTGTCTTTTGCATTAGATAAGATTCAAAAAATGTTCTGTTTTCTAAGAGGAGTACCGATGGGTAGCCCTATCTTGGGATCTGTGCAAACTCGTCTTACATAAATTAGAGGAAAGGGTCTTAGTAAGCACACAACACAATATCCTTAGCTATATGTGGTATGTAGATGATATTTTGATTATATGGAAAACCAAACCTGATATAGGGGAGATGTTAAAAGTTTTTAACAACGCCAATGGACTAACACTAGAATTAGATCAGAAAAGTCACACAAAGGTTAGGTACTTGGATGTCAAGATTAGTATGGCAAATAAAAATATAACCACGTCCATTTACCGCAAACCCACATACATTCCCCTCTTTATACATGCTAACACAGCAGATCCTTGGCCTTTGAAGGTAGTGGCTTTCCAGGCCCTAGTTGCTAGAGCTTTCTCCCATTGCTCTGACACTTCCGATACACACAACGAACTGAAACGCATCAAGTCTAAAGCATCTGCACACAGGTACCACTGATCCTTAATAAACAGGCTCGCTGCCAACCAGCTATCTACAATAACTACCACTGACATGAGGCTTAATGATGCAGAGCGCAAGCGGGTGGTTATAGCTTACGAACTGTCCCTCCAACAAATTTATAATAGAATTGCTAAGAATTTAAACCTGTGCTTAGCTTATAGGAGAAAATAGAACATTTTTCGAATCTTATCTAATGCAAGAGACAAGTCTGAGGACAAGAAAGTGCCAGGAGTGTACCGCATTCCATTACAGGACAATCGTTTCAATAGGCGTATAACATACATCGGGTCCACGTACAGATCTCTAGAGGTTAGAATACGAGACCTCAAGTATGATGTGTCCAAGGGGAAGTATAATGCTGCATTAGCCCAGTATGCTACCGAACCTGGAGTTTTTCCTTGCTGGGATGAAGCTACGCTTTTACACAGGGCGTTTGACTGACACGACTTACGTTCGTTGGAGGCTATTGAAATTTATATAGCGGGCATGAAAGGAGGTTGCATTAACTCCGACTATATTCCAGTTCCACAATCGTGGAAATATTATTTACAAAGCCACAAAGCATAACTATGATTTTTTAGTATGAAGTTAGCTTTAGGCGATGTAAAGGAAACAATTTTTCCCTATCGCACATCGTTTATACGTTAAAGCATTGGGCTAACTTTTAACATTGGATATATTATTACCACAATATATATTATTATTGTATTTACTTATAACTTTATTTGTAAATATTTTAATTATATGTTGTAATACATAACGATTCTTTGTATTCAACATCATTTAAATCTTAAATATTAGAACACAGCTGTATTCCAAAACGGTTAAAAAGATAGAACGGTTTTTCTATTCTTTGCAATTTTTCCTGACGAGGGCCTCTGAAAGACGACTGAAAATGTTTGAACATTAAAATTTTTATGTTGTTCATTTGCTGGAATTATCGTTTTGGTGTGAAGTGGTTGTTTTAGTATATATTTCCAGTTTGTATGCCAGTTTTTTGTCTGATATAATACATAATGCGGTTATAATAAAATATTAACTTTAATTAATTTAAAGTGCGTTAAAATATGAAAATAATTGCACAATATGTATTTATATTTTAGAAAATACAAGGGAAGCAGTGCTTCCACCACTTCCAAAGATGGCACGCCACTGAGTGGCACATAGGTACAGGTAACTCAAACCTAGTTTTGGACTGATGCATGTAGATTGTTGGCTATCACTTGTAATTTTTTGGTAGTCAATTAAAATTTTCTGGTAATATATGACTATCAAATTTTTCAAACACTGCAATAAACACAAAAACAGTGTAAATATTAAAACTAACAACCACTTGCATAACTTTCCCTACAATTATGAGATTTTATTTTAAAAAACTTTTATATTTTAATTGAAATGATTTTATAAGT
>NW_019385663.1:84193-114857 GCF_000671375.1 Centruroides sculpturatus | reverse complement strand
ATAATTTATGTTTTTTGATGGCGAGAAGCCATATTTGATTAATACATTAATTAATGTTGTCTAATTACTATTGTATTTTCGATTAGTAAATTTGATCATTCTATGTGTAATCATTTTTCCTTAAAATATTTTGTTAAAAGTTTATTTATCGTCTGTATTCTGACAGGCAAGAACTGTATTTGTTCAAAATATTGATTTGATTTATGTTCTTCTGTTTTTTCGGTTAAAATTGTTTTCAAACTACGTGTAATCAAACTGTCTTCAATTGTACATACTGTAAATATTGCAATTATTGTCTGTATCTGATGGCCAGGAGCCATATCTGTATGTTTCATTTGATTCTTAATAAAACAGGCTGGGCACCCATGAAACTTTCCCTTTTCATCCCCTTTCCTATCTCGCTTTACTCTTTCCCCTTCGCCTCTTCCCTTAACTACCTTTCCTTTACTCTTCTTCACACTCGGGCAATACCAATGAGTAGTCCCGAGTCTTCATCCTCTTTATGAAAATGAGGGTCAAATGTGACATGATTCCAATACCTTCCATTGTATATTTAACAGCCAGGGTAGAAAATGATACAGAATTACAGTGTCTTTACAAGATTTCTCTATTTATAGCAAATTTCTTAAGTTTTATGGATATGAAATTTAAAAGCAATACTTTCACCACCTTAATACTATATGCATTCAATAAATGATCTTTGATCTACTATAGTTTTATTGATTAAAAACAGGAAAACATTTATAACTAATGAATGACACATAACAATAATTTTAGAAAAATTAATTTCAAATTAAATATGCTAACATAGAAGAAAATTTAATGAGATTGTTTTGGATTGCAGGAGGATTGGAATTAACCATTTTTAAAACAAATAGTGTATTTAGGATCAAATATAATGAAATAAAAATAAACAATAAAAAAAAAATATGGCTAAATATTCAGCTCTTCAGAAATAAGAAAAAACCTAGAGAAAAAAACATGTTAAAGATAAAATGATCAACTAAGTGTCACTTTATATAAACAAAATAATTATCAAACTAGAAAATAATACTAGGATGCTAACTGAAATGACTGATTAAAGAATATATATGACAATATAAATGAAAGTCTGGTGAATATTTATGTAAAGTACATAACCTGGTTTGTTCAATTCAAAGTACTGTATCTCAGAATTTTTATTTAGGTCACAATCAAGTTAGATGTACTACAATAAAAATAAAACAATGTTAGAAGGATTTTAGTATTGAAACAATAGGATAGTAGGTGTAGTTATATAAACACAATTAGAAAATTTTGCAAAAGAAATAAAAATTATTCTTCAAATTTTAGGATCTTTTTTTTTTGAAATATTATTATCATAACAGAGAATTATCATAACAAAGAATTATCATTAGACTGAAATAAACTACTTTGAATTAATTCAGTAAATATGTAAAAAAAATAAACAACAGTCAAAACTTAAGCTAGTTTAATACAAAAATGTAGGCATGACATTAAATGATGATGATAATTTAGAAATAACAGAACACATCTTAAAATAAGTAAAATAAATAAGATTTTAGTAGACAGATTTTGAAATGGGGTACAGCAAACATTTGGCAAATTATTATATCATCCGCACACCAATTCAAACTGGTTGTAAGTAACATCATCACACAAACATCCAAAAAAACCAGTTAAAGTAACTACAAATATTTTCATTAATCTAGAACAATCATCATCAGGTAACAAAACATAACCAAATAGAACACTTTTAAACATCAAATTTTAAATCAAGCAGACATTTTCACAAAAGAACAAATACAAATTTTAAAACAAATAGTCTAATTGATATGTACAAAATTATTATAACTCCTAAGGATGATGAATACAATAATCTCATTTTAACAGATTGTAGAACAACAGAATATTTAAAACAACCACTTCACACACAAACAATAATTCCAGCAAATGAACAACAAAAAAATTTTAATGTTCAAACATTTTCGGCCATCTTTCAGAGGCCCTTGTCAGAATTTTTTCCAGGTCTCACCAAATTAATTTAATTTTTTTAGCAGATCCATAACTTAAAATAAAAGATTTATTTTTTTAGCCCCATTTATTGCAATCTGCATTTTTTCAATGCATAGTTAATATTTGGGTTTTTTGAAAATTTGTAGTTTGATGATGCATATTTTTTAACAATTATAATTGTTAAAAAATGTAAATAAGGTATTGTGGAAATATTTTGTAAGATAACAGGATAAAAAGATGTGAAAATCCTTGATCTGTAATATATGTAATTAGAGAATAACAGATTAATTCCTACAAAAAACACCACACACATAATGGGAATGTCTGGCCAATGACTTTAGATTTATAGATTGATTTAAAAACAATTTCTGTATAGCTATACATTAAATGGCAGAAAATTAAAATTCTTTACATTTTGTGTAACCAAATCGTTAATGGGAAGTTGTTAATAGAAGATATATGGATTTACATTTATGGATTACATGCTTGTAAATTAGTGATTGTAACATCTGAAGAGGGACGGCTTGTCTGCCCGAAATGCACACATTAGTTACAAATAAATAATTAATGTTCATTGGTCTCTGAGTGATTTCTCAATAGTGTGTGATAAGTCCTAACAAGAGCTATTTATAGTGATCAGATAATCATTTTCTGGAATTTTCATATTTTGAACAATCCTTTGAGCTTCAAACTGAATCATTTCAACAGACACAGAAAATCCATTTGCCCAAACTTCATGGATATATCTCAACAGATTTGCTTCCAGGTTGAAATATTTTGTGTTTTCTGTGAAACAATTGCTGATTTTGTGATGTTTTCTCAAGAATATCCTTTATTTGAATCCATCACTGCATGTTTTTTCATTAAACATTAAACTTTCTTCTTGCTTCTCAATTTCCATTTACTTGTGTATAATGCATCATAAAGACAAATCTTACTGTATATAAATGTTATACTTAAAAAGAGTTCTTTATTTTTTATGTAGATGCTCTGATGTGGAGCATCTACATCTTTATGGATGACATCTTTATTTTTTGAAAATATTTTATCTATTTTAACTTCTGTGAAAAGATAATTCTCATTGGAAAATAATAATAATAACTTTCTTGCCAGTCACCACCTTGCTGTGGTGAGAGAGCTCAGTAATTCTGATGAACTGCAGTGCTTTGCCAGCTGGAGCATCTGCTCCTGGTAGGGTCACCCATGCCCATGAGGTATGTGGGGAGAAATGAAACAAAGAGTGACTGAACACACATGTGGAGATTTAACCATGGTAATAATGTGATCCAAGTGTAATACCAGCTCAAACATCATATGGATTAACAAGGTCAGCACTTGTGGGTTTAGGCAGAGGCTCACATTCAAAAAATATGTCACAGTCTCTCTTGGCTACCAGTGGCAGCACTGGTCCAAATACAACTACTGCAATGCCCACACCAGTTCTAGGAAACCAACCTAACCCTGATGTTTCTGAGGCAATCCAGCCACAAACAAGCAATTATTTATTGTGATATCACCACAATGCCAGGCTGCAATTTTTAATCATATTTTTAACTTATTTAATTTAAAATATATACTCTCCATCTCAAATTAGTAGAGTTTTGCCCCTATACAATGTATTTTTTCTGATAACAACAGTCATGCCAGTCATCTATATAACTCGGTTCTGGGAAAAAGTTTTGAACTGCAATCACATGACTTTCGGTTGAGACCAGAAGTTCATATATAGTTAATGAGGTCTTCTGCTCCTAAGCTTTCCATATCTGTCTTGACTTTCATCTATTTAGCACCATTCTCAAGATTAAGGAAGGATAGACAAACAGAGATGGACAACAGTGGGAATTTATAAGTCTGCAATTTTTTCAAATTGAAGCCCAACTATTAAGGCAAGTAAACCATGACAATGGATGAAATGAACATCAGAAAGGAATGAGATATCATCTGTACTTATTACATCATCACAAAACTTGAAACAGAATGACAACATACTGAAATAGTTACATCACTTTTTTTAACAATAATATCCTCATCTCAAAGTCATTGTTGATAAAAAAAAAACAATTATACAGAACAACCTTATACCACAAACAACACTAGAGCATATCAAACAACAAACTGCAGAACAATTATATCAACAAACAAATACTTCCAACATCAACAATGATCACATAATCCTTCAGAATTATCAAGATCCACTGACAATATTCCTACCATCACTATTTTCTCTGAAGCTGATAATATCAACACTTTTTCATGCCAGAAATAGATTCAGGTTTAATTCATACTCTCTCTTTCCTTGTCCAGGAAGCACTCACAAAATTTACAGGCATTGACTGTACACAACAGCCACATATGGCAGCTATTGTATAGAGTCTACACCAGGTGTTGTCCATACACCTGATGAAGACAACATTAATTAATTTCTGGTACAAAAAATTCACATCCCTGCATCAAAAATTAGCTAAACATTTAACTCATATCATCAACAATCCACAAGACATGCCAATTTTTCTCACACAGGACATCACCTACATGAAAACAAAAAAAAATAATGAAAGGCCTTGCACAGCACAGACCAATTACATGTATTTCAACATTTTACAAGATTCTTACCTCTTGCACCACAAACAAAATATATGATCATATTGACAAACATGGCATTCTTACAGAACAACAAAAAGGCTGCTGTAGAAACCACAAAGGATGCAAAGGAACAACTACTCATTGACACTGTTATCCTATGACAAGTTCATAAGCAACACAGAAGCATATACATGGCATACATTAATACAGAAAAGCGTTCAACAGTGTCCCACATACTAGTGCTGCACAAACTTTGCAACTATAAAATCCATCCCCAACTCATTAGTTTCCTTTGTTCTACCATGCTCCACTGAAGAACAACATTACATCCTAACCTCCATAACACACACAAAAACAAATCAAATATGCATCAAGTGATGAATTTTTCAAGGATTCATCACTTCAAAGGATTCAAGGATTCAAATATTCCTTGAGTCCTATTTGGTTCTGCCTTGTGCTTAACCTTTTATTTAATACATTGAACAAAACACAATATAGTTATAATATTGGACATAACAAAACATCACTGTTCACATTATCACATCTCATGTACTGTACAGTACATGGACAATATCAAACTTTATGCTTCTACACAGAATCAGCATCAACATCTCTTACAAACTACATACACATACTCAAATGATATACAAATAGAATTTGGTCTAAACCAGAGGTCGGCAACATGGCACCTGTGGCACATTTCAGATGCATCCTCTAGAACCAAGTCACACAAGCACAAATGTATATACAGTGGAACCTCGGTATATGATATTAATCCATTCCTGGTGTTTGGACTTATACTGAATAGCACGTATACCAAACCAACCTTTCCCATAAGAAGTAATTTAAAAATGATTAATCCGTTCTCATGTAAAAACAAATGGCTGACTTTAAACACCTCGCTTTTCTGGCTAGTTCCTGCTTGATTTTTCATGAGATCAGCATGTATCTTTTTAGCTTTCTTGCAAATAATTGCTTCTGATACGCTGTCTCCAGCACACTGTTTTTCAGTTATCCAAAGCAAAAGCAATTTCTCAACATGATCTAATGTCTTCGATCTATGTTTAGAAATTGATTTAACCCTTTTCGCAACGTTAGCAAATTTAATAATGTCTTTATTTTTCACGATTTTCGATATCGGAATACGATATACAACATTAAATCTTGAACACATATGCCACATTCGTATTTCTCAACAATCTCTTTTTTCAGTTCCATTGTGATTTTAGTCATTTTTTTTTATTTTTCTGTTGCCTTTTTGCAATTCATGATTAATAAAAATAATAACATTTTACTTACAAATTAAAATTTAAAAAATTGAACAAAGTTATAAACTGTGGCACCGCGAATGTCTAGTCTGGTCTAATACACCGATAGTGCTACTTGTTCATAGATGGCACATATAATTGAATTAAGTTGTATACCAAGCGAAAATTGTTTTGTCCAAACAGGACATATTCCGAATTGGACGTATTCTAAAGCAGACATATACTGAAGTACCACTGTACTTATAATTTTATTTAATTTGATTTTGTGTTATTTTATGTACATATTTTTGATTTTCATTTTTTAGTTATTACAAGCATGTATAAACTTTATTTTGTATAAATATACATGTTTCAAAACAATTATTTTGTTTATTTATTACAATATTGTGATTTTTTTTCAAAAATGAAATTATGTGCCTTTGATGGTTTTAAAAATTTTTATTGTGCCCTTAGTAACCAGAAGGTTGCATACCCCTGGTTTAGACAAATGCAAAACACTCTACATTGAAAAAGGGGTTCTAAAGAAAGGAGATTCTGTACTCAGAAGTGGAGATATTATTGAGTCCATGGAAGAGGGCAAGTTTCATAAATATTTAGGATTCCAATAGGCCAAACTTATTGAACATGCACAGATAAAACAAAGATTAACACTCAAATACCAAAACAGATTACATGCAGTACTAAGAACACCTAAATGCAAAACATACTATTAAAGCAACCAATACATATGAAGCATGCAATGCTTGCTTCATATGTATTGATTGATTAATGTATTGAATGCATTGTAAATGTCATTTTTCTCTAAATACATTTTATTGAAGAATTGAATTCTAAATACAATGTTTTCTGCTACAAAAAAAAAAACAATAGCAATGGTGTAAATGGCTATATTTTGAAGATGAATTTATGTGACGCTATAATGTTTAAAGCATCAAAATGCAAGTCATGTGACTTTTGGCACTTAAAATGTTACAGCTTATATTTACATCATTTTGATATTCCAGAGAATTTGTAACCTAGTGAGTATTTTACCATTTTATTGTAAAACTGAAATGAATTCATTCACTAGAAAAATTGTTCTTTTACCTCTCCTGAAAAGTTTGTTTTTTGGCATTTACAACATTACAGCATTGCACACTTCATATATTGTTCCTGTACTAACTTATTCTTTTGAAGTAATACACTGGACAAAGATCTCGAGCAATTCGAAAGGAAAACAACAACAACACTTACTAAACATAAACAATATCATCCAAAATCATCTATAGAAAGACTAACTCTTCCTCATAAAGAAGATGGTTGTGGTCTGACTAATATAGTTAACCTGCACTACAAATGAATTCTAACACTGCAGTTTTTCCAAAAGA
This sequence comes from Centruroides sculpturatus, assembly GCF_000671375.1. Classification (NCBI taxonomy): domain Eukaryota; kingdom Metazoa; phylum Arthropoda; class Arachnida; order Scorpiones; family Buthidae; genus Centruroides; species Centruroides sculpturatus. The sequence goes on along the minus strand of NW_019385663.1, from coordinate 107,623 downwards.
AATATCAAGCTATAATTCTGACAGACAGTAACCATACACCTTTAAACTTACATTCTGAGCATCTGGATAGCTCAACACATAAATAACATAGACACCATTAAGCAGTGCCCAAAAGGCACTTCATGGCACACATGCCTATGACCTAGCTAAGGACTATGTTGATAGAACTGCACATCAAACTACTAGCTGAATAGGGGCTATCTGTTTGGAGATACTGAAGGTTTTATGGTTGTTATTCAAGATCAGGTCATAAACACTAAAAACTACAGAAAACACATCCTGAAGGATGCATCACTCACAAATGACTGTTGCAGAAAATGCCACATTTTGTAAGAAACAATACAACATATAACCTCTGGTTGGAAGCTTTTAGCCTGGGCTGTGGAGTCGGAGTCATGGAGTTTTGATGTTTTAGCTGGAGTCAGTCATCAAAATATCTGCTGACTCTGACTCCTTTTTACTTCCCAACTTGTTATGTACTGTATATAAAATGGAAAAGTATTGAAATCATGTCAAATTTGACCCTCCAAGTTTTTTTGCAAATCTACACATACATTTGGAGACCTCCCAAACCCCCCAAAAAAGTCAATAAAAGAGGAAAAATTCGCACATGTGTGTGTGTTGGCATCTAATTTGTTTAATTTCTTTATTTTCTGTTCTGAGATATTAAACAATATCTCAGAATGGGTAAAGTTTAAGAAATGAAATGTGGCACTGTAGCTTGCATATAAAGGAGCATTAATACTATTAAATTTTGGTTCTTAATTAAAGGTTGACAGGGTGAAGATATAAAAGGGGTCATGTGTCATATCTCTTAATGAATATTTTATACTCATTATTATCGTTCAAAATTTAAAAAATAAAAAGTAAAACTCGTTTTTACCCTCAAAGTAAACTTTTTTGTCATTTTATAATAATACAGTAAAACCTGTTAAGATGTTTTCACCTACGATGTTAGAATATGTATGGGGACATGATTTAGTTCAACCACTTTGATGCTTAATAACTAACTCCTATGTTAAACCATCTGACTCAGATTCTAACCACTCTGACCACAGAAATTATTAGGCTTCAAACAGGGTGAACAAAATCATGCCCCTCCCACAGTCTAACATTCACACATATAGAAAAAAATCGTAAATCTTTTGCATATCTCGAAATTTCAAGGTGTTTTGAGTCCAAAAATGTAAAAATTTGGGAGGGGTCATTTTTTGACCAAGCATTACACTTTCTCTCTGTTATATATAACAGCCAGAAAAGTAAAAATTATCGAATACATATTTATATATTGACTGTGTCATTACTTAGAGAAATCTTTTAGCTTTGGAATAAAAAGTTTCTATGTTCTATCTTTATTAGAACTCTATTTATTGAACCTTTTATTCTGAGGTCATGTAATGACATCAGAATTTCCAGGTCTTTTTCGGTAACAAGTCTGCCCCTGGTTGGAGTCGGAGTCAGCTGGTAAGGAAAAGTCAGAGTTGGTTGATGTTTACACAAATCCACAGCCTTGCTTTTAGCACAAATAGACTATTTACATAGGCATAATCAAACAGCAAATATAATACACTAAGAGCTTGAACACTAACATAGATTACACCCAGCTACCATACACAAATATACTCCACAGGCAGTATTAGATAATGACATACACAAAATATACTATCTACTATATAAAGCTGAAAAAATGGGCATTTTCTTTCTATTACTATATTCCAAAAATGGCCACTAGGGGTGCCCCTAGCTATTCTTTAAATTAACAATATAAATTATTTTATATTTTTACAGTATAATATTCAGTATATCATTATTTTTATTTGTAATTTAGAGTGCTCCAATGTCTGCATTGGGCCTTTCGACTTGTTTGAATATAAAATTGAACAGTAAGATGAAGAGTTTGAATAAAATGAACTTATGCGCATGTGTTTCCCATGTCATCTTTAAATAAGATCAAATACTATCTAAATATATACTAAATATACTGTACTAAATATCACTGTCAAGTAAAGCCTGCCATGCCATTGATAGAGACATCTCTTCCCTAAAATTAATGCATGTTTAATTTTATTACTTAGCCGTACTTTGCATTGGTTATTGGTTGTAGTGTCTTATTTTATCATTATTCCAGTGTGGAATGCAGATGTGTTTTCATTTATTCATATTTATTAGTAAATCTTTCTCGATTTTCAGTTTTTATATTGGTAAATGTGGGAAGTAAGCTAAAACAAATATGTTGAAAACTAACAAAATTTTTAGTGTCCTTGTAGAGACAGCTGGTTATTTGGGTTAGACAAAAATCCAAAACTCATGAAGAGTTATCTTGGAGAATTTCATTTTTAATATACAATCCCTTGAAAAGGTAACCAATTGTTCTTCTTGTATCGAAAATTCCCAACTCAACATATTAACTCTGCAAAAAAGATTTTGTATTCAGTCATAATTTTCTGTATTTAAAGAAGGAAAATAACTTGCAATCTTTTCTTCCAATAGTGTTAAATATTCTTCTATAATGGAAATAATTACCTTTACATTTTTATGAAGTGAAAAAAATTTAAAATTTTTCTGATATGTGATTTTTCCAAAGAAATACTTTTTCTGAAATGTTGACATTTGTCACTGGGTGTCAGAATATTTTCATTTTTTCCTTGCACATCTGTATGAACACAATTCAAGTAATTAAAAATCAGATAAATATGTCATTTTAGAAAACCAATTATTATTTTTAAGATGTTTTATAAAAGAATTTGTAGCTTCATTTCAGAAAAAAGCCAATAATTAATTCTTAAGTTCTAAAAATGAGCATATTACTTTACCTCTGAAGAACCATATTACTTCTGCATGCAAAAGTGAAGATACATACTGAACTCCATAGATATTCAAATTTTTGAAAAAAAACATGTTTTTAGTGACCTTGGCTTGATGTAATTTAACATATTTACACTTGTTCTAGTGTAGGTTTTAACATTGTCAGTAATATTTTTAAAACTAGGGATTCTCTATGCAAAGAACATTGCTTAAATATAGTATATGAATTTCTTGCCTTTGCAAGTGAAACAAAGGCAGTTCACTGCAAAATACAAGTTGCATCTTGTATGGGTTGTAAGCTGCAAATTTATGCTAAAGTTTGTCTAACCATAGTTTCAGCTAGTATGCCACTTTCATAATTTTGCAGAACACTTGCAACAAGTTTGCAGAATACCAGTTAAGAATCACTGCTCTACACAACAATCTGGAAGTGTTAAACCTTAGTAAAAACACGACACTACAGAAAGCTATATTATTGAACAGATGTTACATTGTTAAGAAATTTCTAGACAAGGACACATACACCAATAACACAGAAGCTTAATGTTACACTTGTTTAGATAGCTATGCCTTGACTTTAGACTGGCATAGCACTTGGCACCAATATTAGCTGAGCCTGACATTTGTAATATAATAATAATAATGATATTAATTGAGTTTATATTAAAATTACTAATTGATATTCAATAAGGAGTATTAAAAATAAACTGATAAAAGATTCTGCACAACTATATATTGACTGTGACTAAGAGAGGTATGAACTTGTAATGTAGTTGACAAATAAGAAAGCAGATATTAATATGAGAGTTTGAATTTAAATAATAAATACAAGCATTGCAGTTGCAGCTTTTTAACTTAGAAAATAATATGTCATTCTTTTTGTTATAATTCTAAATTTTTAAACCTAATAAATTCACAAATACATAGGTGTCCCCTCAAACCTCCATAGTTTTAAACTGTTCTGTAAAATCTATTTATTCAGGTTTGTGAATAAAATGTGTCCGATAATGTTAGTCAATACTTTCATGTGCACATGCTAGAAAGGGCTGTTGCTGCCATTTGATGGTGATGTGAGAACCGAGGGGGTTAGTTGTCTCCACTTACTGGTGGCTCTGTCAGAGGATGTCTTTATAGGAGGGCAAAATAAAATGAGTGGGGGAGGTTAATGGGTAAGTTGACAGGTTCCCAAATAAATACACAGGTTGAACAAGAATAACACATTTAATAAACAACTATAAAATTGTACATATCAAAGGCGAAGGTGAAGAGCTACAAAAATTCTATTCTATGTCGCAACAATGATTTGTCTTTCATATGGAATATCTAATCTCTATTCTCTAAATTAAATTAAGAGACGAGAGAGAGACCTCTCGGAGAGACTTCTCAGAGAGTATACAAATAGATATCTAAAAAAATACCTCTAAGTTCCCGATCTGTAATATAAGTTGTTGGTAAAAACGTTCCTGGATTGTCATGGCAGTTATGGCGAGGTAGCGACAGATAGGGTGGTGTTATGGGTCAGTAGATGTGGCAGTCGATGTCTGCCCTGGAGGTGTCCGCCGCCTTGTGGACTGCATCCAAGCCCTCTTTATACTATTTTTGAGGGGGTGAGAACTATGACATCATTAATGATTTATATGCACACCTGTTCATGTGTTGATGTCTGGATCTAGCTAGTACGGACCACTGGTACAGAGAAGTTTGTTTAACTTATTGATATCAGTGTCTAGAAGATATGATTTTATAATATAAATTTCTATAGGTTTGATGGATCTCATCCATAAATTAACATTCAGCTGACAATAATTTCTGTAAACTGGTCAACAATCTAGATATTGTTTATGTTAAACGTTGCGTTTGATTACGAACAAGGCAATTTATTGCTGTAACCACATGTCATGTGCAACCAAAGAGGGGATAGGAAACATTTCTTATTCCCGTCTTGTTGATATTAACGTCTACAGAATTACCTTTAAACAAATGGAGGAGATTTCTTTTATTGATATACTAACAATTTTTTTCAAGGAGATCGTCTCGGTCATCGACCACAGAAGGCCCCCTTTTTCCCTTTTCCCTAATAAACCTCCCTAATAAACCTCTCCCTCTCCCTAATAAACCTCTCCCTCTCCCTAATAAACCTCGTAATCACAAGGTTTATTAGAGGGGTGATACTGTTCTAAAACAAAAGGGTTTTGGACCTTCACAGTAATCTGTACCTCTGTTACCATACAGTATAGATTACTGGATTGGTCAACACAGTCCCATTTCTTTGCCTACCCAATCATTTGACATCAGCCCTTTGAACTTTTTTTTGGTGGATATGTCAAGGTTTGCATGTTTGCTACAAAAGTGTCAGACATTAAAGCCCTGCATACAAGAATTAAGAATGCCATTAACTCCTAAAACTCACAGGCTGATTTGGACATGGGTTGAAATCAAGTAAAGATTATGGATTGAAATCAAGTAAAGATTGGATATTGTATGTACCACATCAGGAGCACATGTTCAAATGTACTGATTTAATATAGTGTGTCACTTTTTCAGATGCACTTTCTATTACCATTGTCTACAGTATTATAGTCACCTTTCTTTTTCCAATATTAATCCATAAAACTAGAGAGATTTGAGGAGAATACCCTATATTTTTAACAATTGTACAGTATGTATAAATTTTAAAACAAAATAATTTAAGACGGAAAAATGGCAGTTATCAATGATGTACACTATAAACTGTCAGAAAACTATCTCAGTTATTTGTCATTCTAAAGAAATTTAACTTAAGTGATTCTTGATATATTTGAATTATTTGTGTGATGTTTTACTCAATTTAAACATATTTATTGAAAATTTTATACAAGCTATTAAAGTTTTAAATGCAAGTTTATTTTATTAAAATAAAAAAATCATAACCATGTCATATTTGCTAAAAAAATAAATAATAATACAGTAGAGTCCTGAAAACTCAGCACTTGATAACCTGGCAGTCCGGAAAACTCGGCGCAAGCTGTTATCCTCCCTTCTTTCTGCAAACGATGATGGTCAAGGTCTTATCCAGAACTTAAAGAAAATTAATCTATTGGATGTTGTTTGCTGGGTGACATACGCCTGGAACAAGTTAGTGTCATTAACACTAATTCGTTCCTGGAGAAAACTCCTTGATTATGAGGGAAATGAGTTTGTTGAACATGATGATGCAGAAATTGTAAACTTACTCGACCTCCTGAAAACAGTTTTTGGATGTGCAGAAGCCGATGAAAATGATGTCGAACAGTGGTTCCAGAATGATACCGAGCAAGACATTATGTCTGATGCAGAAATTATTGCTGCTGTCACAGTTAATGAAAAAATGTCGGAAAATGATGAACATGTTGACATTGAGGATTCTACTGTACAAGCTCCTAAAATACCACATAGTGAGGGATTAAAGACTGTTGAAACCGCCCTTCAGTATTTTGAACAAGGTGCGTCAATAATGGACTTACTGTTCCTTTGTTGTCTTCGTGATGAAGCAGCAAAATGCAAAGTGCATTGCAGAAGACAACAGGACATTACGCATTTCTTTAAAAAAAAGTAGCCAGTTTTTGCAAAGTTGACTAGTTAATTTTCATTATAGACAGTTTTATGCCTCAAAATATTTTTCTGAGGTCTGTGTTATCAGTTAAATTACTTTACACTGTGTATTCATTAATTTTCATTTTCATGTAGTAAAGGCTCTGTCTCTTCATAAAGTACATATTTTTCCTTTGTTTAAGGGTATTTGGGTTTATTCTCTGTTGTATTCTCAAACAAACAATACATACAAGTATAGTACAGTATTTTCTGAAGAAACACTCTTACTTATTCTTTTTTAACCCCATTCCCAATAACCCGGCATTTTCACAAACTTGGCCACTCTTCGGTCAACATTAGGCCAAGTTTTTGGGACTCTACAGTACCATCAAACCAATTTAATGGAACAAAAGACCCAATTCACCAATTCATTAAAATCCATCAAGAATTATTTATTTTTTGTTGTATTTCTGTATCATAATATTCTTACAATGATGTTGAAAAACTTTTACTTTCAACATTTAACTAAATAGTTTAATTAAATTCTATTCATCATTTAGTTAAACTGAATTTAACTAGGTAGGAAACAAGGACTGGTCATTAATATTTACCAATATTTTTACCACAGCAATTTTAACTAGTGATGATGCATTTAATTAAACTCTTATATTGTTAAATATATTTCAAATATATGAGAAATGATCTTAATAAATGCAAAATCTTATCATTCTTCAAACCTTAAACATCAATAACAAACAACTGGTAATTATTAGATAAAATCACAGTATCTGAATATTTTTTCTGTAAAATTCTAAATTGATATTCTCGTTTAAGGATAAATTATATTCTGTAATGAGCTTTAATGTTAACATTTTGAAAAAAGTAGTTTTATAGCATTATTATAATTTGTGATAAATAATTTTAAATGGAAAAGAAAAGAAAAAAAGTACAGTTTTCGTGGGCATTTCTTTTTTTCTAGCACGTGGCTTAACATGACTAGAATGAAATTTCTAAATAATTTTAAATGGAAAGTAAACATACAAAGTTTTCACACATAAATTAACTTAAAAAAAAAATGACAAATCAAATATAATAAAAGAAAAATTGCAATATCAAACAACTATAGTTTATCAACTATAAAAAAATCTGTCACATTAGATTTTATGGAATTTTGCACATAATCAATCATGCGGAGTCCAATGTTTTACTTACTTGTTAGTTAATTAAACGAATATACATTAACAATCAAAATGTCCAAAGTTTATGGAAATTGCTTACGAAATAAATTATATGGAATTGTTTAAACAACAGAAAATTTACGTGTCATCAAATTAAAACACGCACAACGTAAAATATATTTATTAAATATCCATTTTAATTCGATTTTTTTAAATATAAAACAGGTATATTTAAATATAAGAAAATGACATCTGTCATATATTTATAACACGAATCTTAAAACCGGTTTATTTGTTTCCAACTTGAAATAAGAACATGAAGACTTTACCTTTGTATATAGTATTCTAGTTGTCATATCTGATTTAATAATTTTCAATTAATATTACTTCTAACCACACTTTTTTTCATTTACAAATCACTCCCGGTCAGAAAGCCGACAACATTTTACCACCACATATCGCCCCCTAGCGATTGAAGATTCGAAGCTCGTGATGTGTGTGTTATACTCCTCCATAACGCGGAAAAGAGTTTCTATTTAAAATTAAGTTCAACAACACTAAACATTCTTCGTGTAAAAACCAGTTACATATACCGTTACGGTAACTTGAAAACAAAATGATTATCGGAAATCGCTATCTAAATAATCCAACTGGAAAATGAAAAGGCCAAAATCAAATTACTGTCTTCCCTATAAATTTCCTTTTTATTTAATATAAAATACAAAACATACTTTTCTTTTTAATGGAATTTTTTATGTCGTGTTTATATGCTTTTCCTTTTAAATATNTAACTTCTTTAAACGATGGTGAACAAAACTGTTTTTGGAAAGATCAATTACGGTTTTTAAAGTAGTTAATATTATGTTTGAAACAAAATGATGAAAAGACAAACATTAAATCAAATTAAGTAAATTCTGTAAGAATTCACAGTTACGAATTGTATTGCAGTTATTAAACTTATTTACATACCTCAAATTTGAATGTTAATGGGAGATTTGCAGAAGAAAACTTTTCAATACTTATGAAATTATCGTACATCTGACAAAAAATAATATAGATTATTGTATGAATTTACAGGAAGATATTAAATAAAGTAGCAATAAAAACTTAAAAATCGTTAATGTTTTGTAACTTTTCAAATTGATTTCTATAAGTGTTCCAGTTTATGTCGTAAAAAGCAAAAGATTTCAAGAGAAATAAGCAAAAGTTTTAATTTTTACGTAAACATTTTTATTCGATAAACTACGTAAATATGTTTGTTTCTCATTTGCCTCATTACAGAAGTTCTTGTTAATATAAAGTTATATTAGTTACGCCATTTGGGACGTGCCTGAAATAAAATCGTTTATCTCTGTATTTACTTTACTTTTTGCAGAGAACCTCTATTTACCTTCTGGTTCATTTTCGTAATCTTCACTGTCTTTTTGTTGCACATTTTTCTCATCATGGAGATATTTGTCCAATTGCAAAACGCAATTGTTCAGTACAATGTAGCTGGCTACAATGATTGTATTTGAAATTGAATATGTGAAAATTCAGTCTCAAATCATTCTTAGAATTTCTCGTATGCTTGCTGTAAACATACACGTGTTAAAATTAATCGTTTGTTGAAGTGTTTTTATTTTCAGGCATAAATGGACACCAAATGCATAAACGATACAAAAAGAATCGATGTAATCGTCATTGTACGGATATTAATAATGCGTACTTTGCAAGCACACATCAATATCTGTACAATATCCGTTATGTTCTCTGTGGGCCCATCAGTGGCCGAATGTATAATTCCGCTGAACAATTGGTAGTTGGTCGTGAGTTCGCGTCTCATCAACGGGCTAGACATGTGGACTTTCCTGGTGTTCTTCGCATTAGTATTTACGGGGAGCATCTTCTATCCGCAAATGTCCCTTTTATCGCATTCTCATATTCGAATAGACCAGACCTTTATATATCTGCTGTCTTTTAGACCTGTTTCGTTTTCTTAAAATGGCCATTGTGTCCATTGTTTTGTAAATTCAAATTGAATATCGCCATATGCACGCGCCATCTGTTGCAGCGCGTACGCCTGCCTGTGTACATATTGCACATTTATGTGTGTATAGTATACAGCTATAAGCTGTGATAAAACAATAGTGTAAACGTTCTGATATTTGCAGAAAAATACGTTTCACTGCATGTTTTTCAAAACGATTTTATAACTAGTCACATGTTGTTCTTGTCTTTATGAATGTAATGTTTTTGACAAACGACTATATTCAATAGTCAATGTTAAGAATGACGATGAAAAACATTAATCAAAAATCAATACTTTAAAAGCATACATTTATAAAATATGAGACTTTGACATAAAATATATACAGTTTTGTAAATTGTTAAAACAAAATTATAATTTCATTAAAAAAGATGTTTATTGTGTAAAATATTAATAAAAATATTTAAAGTAATAAACAATATATTAATAAAGTGAAAAATGCTAATTTGTTTCTCTAAATACTCTTATATTTTACAATATTATGACCACATCGCATATACAACATTATATCGATGTATGACCTCAATATTTTAATGAATAAACAAATTATGAAGAACACACAGTATAGGAATTTAAGTTAGAACATAAAAATAACACATAAAAAGAATAATAAAATTATTTTTATAAATATAAGTAGATAAATTTATAAATCTATTAATTATTGAAGAACTTCTAACTTAACATCTAAAAAATTAATACAGTAGAGCGTCGTTTATCCGAATCAACTGGGGACTGGGGTTGTTCGGATAACTTATTTTTCGGGTAACTGATTATGTACGAAAAAATATCCCATGTTGAAATTTTTCTCCGTTGCGTGTCGCTTTGCGTTGAATTTTCGTCGATGTTAAGCCTAATGTAAACTTTTTAAAATAATAATCGTAGCTATTGTATCGTTAAAAATGATTTCTTTATTTTTTACAAACAAAATAAATATATTGAAAAATATAAAAAGAAAAAAAATTATACTTTAGAAGTTATCTAGTATAAAAAACGTTCGATTCAGCACCACACACAGAGTCCTCAGAAAAACACCACACAAAAGTGCCAGTCTGCCAGCTAAAACACACATCAACAAAAAAAAATATTGGCGTAGCCCAAGATATAGCCAAAGATTGCAGCGCCACAGCACTAGCGAAAATTTAAATTTGCTGACTGGAATTCTTTCGGATAAACGACGCTCTACAGTATAAAAGTTTAAAGAATCAAACAAGAAGTAATGATAACATACCATCGATGTCAAATGAGAGAGAGCCCAGCAGATAGTAATTAGTCCAAACAGAAGAAGTAGCGATATTATTGCAGCAATAATTTTCAATATTGGGTCTAATTTCACAAATAATGTTGTGTACCAAGTGAAAGAAGTCGAGTAGAGAAAACTCGTATAAACAAAAGGCAAAAAAAAAATCCCATTCTTCGTTAATCATTTTCCAAAATCCCCAAAGTTCAATCTGGTTTTGGAAGTTTTTATCTAGTATCTTCTGAAGGATAAGTTTTTAACAGTTATTTCCGCCATTTCTTCGGACAGCATCAGATATCTTTTCTCCATTATGAATACTAACGTTGAACATATAGAAACAAGATAAAAAATTTGACCTGCAGAATAAATTGACCATAAAGTGTAAATAAAAGACACAAGAAATGCCTCTGTGTCTGATCCGTTTTGCTTCTTTATTTCAGCATAAAATGTAATTCCGGACTCCACAGAAATCGTGATAAATAAGATGAATGACAGACATAACAAATGCAATGAGTACTCTTCTATGGTGTCGATTATTTTCCATTCCTCTGGATAACTGCAGGGGATGCAATGAAAGTGGATTTTCCTTCGTTTCAGTATACTGAACTGCACTGCAATGTATACTGTGAAAAACGCATATAATACCGATGCTTCCAATGTGCAATTTCCATACGTTTTCATAACTCTTACAAAATAAAAATTGATATTGTATAACATCATCAGAGTTGTGCAAACCATCATCCAGAGAAATACCTCTACAAATGAAGTGTACAACTCAAACAATACTAACCGTAAATAGGCTTTTGCTGTTTTCTCTTCTTCTACGCATGGACACGGATTCCAATAAAATAGACCAAATACCTTTCCTGAATTAAGTATCGGAGCCAACATGTACCCCATACAACGTTGTTTTTGTCGATGTGATGACATTTTTTACTTGAATAAAAAGGATTGTTTTGAGTTTACCAATATTCAGTCTTTCTTTGGAGAAAATTTTACTTGGTTTGTATGAAATTTTTACGTATTGTTACGGTAAATTGCTATGGCTACTAATTAATTCGTTTTAAAATTATAATCACATTTATTAAATGCAGTTTAGATTATTTCACTACTAAATATAAAAAAAATCATTCTTAGTATGTGATTATTTATTAATATTTCCATATACTTGAGAATTTATATATATTATGGTGTTTACTTCGGTAATTGAAAATTATTATTTCAATATAATGAATTCTTCATTATTAAAATTAAAATTAGTTGAATGAGAAGTTCATTTTAGAACAGTGAAAAATTGGTGTATTGATTGTACAGTACTTAAGATTATTCAGGATGTTCAGTGATCGGAAAGTGATAGATTAATTCGAGAGATTTGGTATATGTTGATACTTTTCTACCTTACCGTAAATTGATAGAATGGGGAAGTTGATATAACACAAAGCAAAGGCAAATTCAACGTTCAAATAAGCTTGATAATAACCATTCTTTTGACATACTAAATTGGAATTGTCAGGGTCTAAAAAATGAAACTTCAGTCATCAACTCTCTGCACACTAGATATAATCCGGCTATTATTGGCATAACGGAAACTTGGATAACAACAGAAAAATATTATTCTACAAATTTCTGGAATAAATTTATAATTGAATCTTCTAATGCAAGAACCAGTAGGTCCCGGAAGACCAAGTGGTGGTTTATGTTTATTGATAGAAAGGGAATACTGTAAAATAATTCAAGTTAAAAAATCAAGGAACTATATTCTACTTCTCATTGCAATAATTGGAAATAAAAAATTAAATAAGAATAACCAAATAATGATGATATTATTAACTTATATTCCTCCCGGTGATTTAAATACTCTAAATGAAATCTTTAAAGTTATAGATTCATGGTACTATATAACCCCATATATTATTATATTGGGCGACTTCAACTCTAGAATTGGAGAGAAAATGGATTCCAAATATAAGGGACCAAATCATTTAATTAATAATAGTCGAACATCAAAAGATAAACAGGTTAATAATTTGGGGAACAAGCTACTAGACTTCATAAAAGAAAACAAACTCTATATATTGAATGGTCGTATTAAATCCGATTCTCCTGCAGAATATACATGCTTAACACATTCGGGGAAATCAACAATTGACCTCACAATCTGTTCCGAACTACTACTAGATCATTGTACGAATTTTATGACAACACTAATGGATGCATCAGATCATTTCCCCACAATAACCAAATTTCGAATATCTTCAGCAAAAGGAACTAATAATCAATGTGAAAATAGTCCAAAAATGAAATACAAATTCTCAAAATATCGGAGGGAGATTGACAACCGATTCAAAGCAATTCCAGAAATAACGAGTACTAATAACGAAAAAATATATAATTTAATAATAACTATACTAAATGACTACAAATGTATAAACAAAAATACTAGAGCTAAAGAAGGTTGGTTTGATTCAGATTGCTATAAAATGAAATTAACAAAACAAGCAGAATTGAAAAAATTCAGACAAAACTCAACAGCAAATAATCTCAACAATTATAAAAAAATTAAACGAACTTATAATAATGTTCTTAAAACTAAAAAATCAAATTATTTTCGAAAAATAGAACAAAACTTAATTAAAAATACCAATAATGGCAGAATGTTCTGGAACACAATACGAAGATTTCGACCTAAATCAAACTTAAATGAAAGTACTGTTAAAATAGATTTTAATACATGGAAACAATTCTATAATAGATTTCCACAAATTCAAATGGAAATACCGCTAAATACAAGTATAGAAGTCTATAATGATATTCTGGATTCTGATTTTACTATTACTGAATTGGAGGATGTTATTAAAAAATCAAAAAGTAAAACAACACCAGGATGCGACAATATTCCTACCGATTTCTTAAAAATATTATCAACCAACTCTAGAATAAAAATACTAAACATGTTTAACAGTATGTATAAATCTGTGTATTTCCCTGAATCCTGGAATTCAGCCATTTTAACAATGATGTATAAAAAGGGTGATCCTTCTTCTCCTAGCAACTATAGACCAATAACATTACTATCAGTAATAAGAAAATGTTTCACTTCACTTCTCGCAAATAAATTTAAGTTATGGACTAGAACAATGGGACTGGAAGCTGAATTCCAATATGCATTTACTACTAATAAAGGAACCGAATCTGCAATTTTCACCCTATTAATGATAATTCAACTATATCTTTTAAAAAAACATAGGAAAATATATGCTGCTTTTATTGACATCCAAAAAGCATTTGATTCAATATATGTGCCTCTACTGATACATAATCTCAAATCCTGTGGTGCAAGTACTCGATTTACTTCAGTAATTTCAAAATTATACTTAAATTATACTATCAAGATAAAACAAGGCAACAATATCTTCCAAAATTTACTTTTATCCCGTGGAGACCTCCAAGGTGATCCCCTATCTCCATATTTATTCAATTTTTACCTTATCAATATTGATCGTCTATATACTGAACCAACTGATGGAATTGCAATAGGAAATAGAATTTATCATTATATTCTTTTTGCTGACGATCTTGATATTCTGGCTCCTACAAAAATTTCACTACAAAGGAAAATAAATCAACTTAATAAATTTCTACAATCATTATATTTAACAATAAATTCTTCCAAAACAAAAATAATCATATTCCGCAATAACTGTAAAATATCTGAAAATAACACTAAAATATATCATGAGAATATACTCTTACAAACTGTAAATAAAATAGAATATTTGAGAGTCAGGATTGAGTGGAACTTATCTTTTAAAGCACATTTTAATAAAATAAAAATTAAAGCATAGCATGCAATTGATAATCTATTATTTCTATGCTCTAAGCTGCAAACTACCAACTTGAAAGTTCATATTAAACTATTTAACTCAATAATTGTTCCTATGATATATTATGCAAGCCAAATATGGAGATTAGATGATATACATGAATTAGAAATTCTTCATGTTTATTATTTACGCAAACTACTTCAACTTAAAAAAACAGTTCCAGGCTACGCTTTGATACATGAAGTAAATAAAATTTGGTTTTTTCCCTTTGTTTTAAAACGTATAATTAAATTTTACTACAGAATTAAATTCAAAAATGATAATACAATCTTTACCTCTCGAAAAATGAATGTAATTACACGAAATTATAACTTCTGTACAGGATAGTGATTTAAAATGAAACATAATTTTACAGCTCTTATCGGAACCGCTTAATTTACGAACGTTTACGCTTCATTTTATAAGCCTGCCTCGGCTTTTATTAAACTACGAACTTCCGAAATTTTTATAGTTTGTATTGATATTTCCAAACTTGAGGCANTGGGCTCATATCCACTGTACGGATGTAGAAAATGAACATGTTCAATTTATTTGTGATATGTGTATAGAATAAAAAAATAAACAGTATGCTTTTATATTGCTTTTATATTGGTTTAGGATGTTTTCATTTATTATCTGTTTGATTACGAAAAAATTAAACAGATAATAGATAACAGATAGCTTTGGAATAAAAAGTTTTTACGTTATATATTTATTAAAACTCTATTTATTAAATCTTTCATTCTGAGGTCACGTGATGACATCAGAATTTAATGGTCTTTTTCGGTAACAAGTCCGCCCCTGGTCGGAGTCAGAGTCGGTAGATTTTTCGCGACTCCACAACCCTACTCTTAACGCAAAAGAGAAAAATCATAAGTCGGAAAGGAGTAATAGCAGTCTATACGGCTAAGGAAAGTTGCTTAACGTAACACGATCTGTTGATACCCTTGTAGATAATAGGCAGACACAAAATCATAATAAATAATAAATATTATTAAATAATTTACGCTATTTATACTGTTTGTATCTTGTAATTCGGAGCGCATTTCCAAATAACTATTCCGAATGTAATCTTCGGGTCTATACAGACGTTATAAGTAGTTTTGCTTTGCAACATTTTTAAAATAATTACACATAATTTCTTAGATGTACAGTATTAATAACACTGGTTATATCGAAGTGTTTAAAGTGAGCATTCTAGTTTAAATTTATCATCCAGCGTTGTTATACTTAGATATTTATTGTCAGTTACTGTACTTTGATATTATTATTGATTGTAAGTTGTCCGTTACAGCTATGTGCTGTATTATCTATATTCTTAAATTAAACAGTATATACCACATATTTCATTTTATCTTCATTATTAATGTATTGTTTATGATACTTAAATGACGTTAGTTATATACATATTTCGATATATGTGTATGAAAATGGTAATAACAGTTTTAAATTTAAGAATGACAAGTAACCAGCTAAAAGCAATATGGATTGTTTCTCAGCTGTTTATTTATTGATTTGCTATTTTAATAAAATTTATTTATTAAATAACTAATAAAAATTTATAAAATTGTATCAATTTATTTGATTAAATAACTAATATACATGCGTCTTATTAAGATAATCACCGTTTGTGCGTAGATAAGTTTTTTTAAAGCAGGGGTCGCCAAACTCTTTTAACTGTCGACCCCCCAATAATGTTGCATCGACCCCTGGGGGTCCATATAGACCACTTTGGCGACCCCTGCTTTAAAGGGACTTGACAATGTTCTTGTCCACAATATTTGTCCAAAGTATTATCTTTCATACTACGTTTAAATTCTTTTTTTTTCACTTTGAACTTATTACACAAATGTTCAGCTTTTCTGGCTTCAAACTGTACTGTACATCCACTCCTTTTCCATAAGCTTGCCAAAAAAACACTAAAAAAATTACAAAATGTTTATGAATTAAACTTCACAGTTTTTTATGTAATTAATAAAATGAAACTTTAAAAAAACTTGTATTGACACAAAAATTTCTGACAAGTTTTAAAATTAAGTATTAATTTTAAATAATCCTTTCAATAGCATTAATAATTAATTATATAGTACTCTACATATTTAGTGTATATATCTACAAGATTTTTTAATTTGACTGTACAGAATATAAAATTAATTTAATCTAAAAAAGATAACTGTAAAATTTAATAAAAAGCAATTATTTTAAATTTGTTTAATATTTGTCATGCTATCTAGTTCAGAAATTGCTAAATATGACAGAAAATACTGGTGGTGGCCTGAAGAAAAAGAAATGGCTTATTTGCTGTCTTAAATAATTTTATTTTATTGTTCTCTATTCTTGATAAATGATTTTTCACTGTCATTTTTCAAGTATAAAATCATTTTTCAAAGATTGAAAACTGTTTTTTGTTATAATTAAATAAAATTAATATTTTTTACAAATGATTTTTTGTATTTCATTACAGATTTATACAATAAAAAACAGGATGTTACAAAAAGTTATACAAGTGATAAGGTAAACTTGTATGTTCCATGTGATATTTAAACAATTTATAATGTTATATATTTTAAATTTTAGACTTCATGGCTTAGAAATTCTTGTAACTGTTATATGTAATGTGAAACAGTTCATTTGTAACATGCCCCAATCTTTCACTGATTTAACTACAGTTGCCTTCCTTTCTTTTGCAACCTTAGACAAACTAAAAAGTTAGATTTGGTTATTTACTATACACACTAGTCTTTTCTATATGTGTGTTCAATGTAAAAATAAGTTAAAAAATTATGGTAAGTAACATCCCCTGCACACACCCTAATAAAATAAATATAGATAATAACTATACATAACTTTATGAACCCTATTACAGTGACTATTTTAATGTTATTAGCCCACTATGATACTAATTAATACAAACTAACAACATATTTTGAACTTTAGTACTCTCTGAGAAGGAAAAGGTATCCAACTTAATAAAAAAAATAAATAAAATCAATGCACTTGATCATGTTCAGCATATGCTGTATAACATACCCGAGGTGTGCTATGAAGAAAAAACTAACCTTTTAATGATCTAAGGTGTGTAATTAGCATAAAAATATGAAAAGAGACAATTTTGGGGATCATCGGCGTCCACGAATCTGCTCAGAAAATAAAAGAAAAATATTACTTTTCAATAACGCTTGTTCATTTCTTTCACATAACACATTGCGCAGTTTTATCTTCCTTACCTCCCGAAGGGTGAAATCTTACCTTTAAATGTTCCTTAATAAAAACTTCAGACGACCTGACTTTTTTTTTTAGGCTACATAACCGTCTTGAAAAAGTCCTTTAAAACATAGATACAACCAATTAATAAGTAATAATTTTTTAAAAATCGGATTTGATGATCTTACGACGTTTTGCTAATTTCATCTTTCTCAAAGAGTTTCTAATTTCTTTTGTTTAAAAATTAATAAAAATATACTGTGATTAGTTTCTTTTTCGTCCAGCAGATGGCATTGTCGAATTGATTTCTAGTCTAGATTTAGATAATAGCGCATTCGGAGAACTGATTCTCCATATTTATTTTAGTTCTTAGTATTTTATTCATTGTTTATTAAAGGTTACTTTAATTTATATTAATAAAATGTTTAGTTGTTGTATTAAATGAAACCAAATATTATTTTGAAATGTATATTTGCTTTCCTACTTGTGAACACAGTACGGCAAAAAAGGACTAAATATGGCGGCACCATACCCAAATGCGTGGTTTATATATATCTAGCAGTTTTGGTAACTTAAATAAAAAATTTCTTCTAAATATTTTGTATGCCAACCATTTTTTAGATAGTTAAATCAATATAAATAAAAATAACTTTAAGAAAAGCGTTTTTTTAAATAGTCACTTTGCAATCACAATCAGTTATAAGTAATTTAAACTTGTTGGCGTTCAACAAAAGAAAAAATATAAATGAATTTTTTCGAATTGATCGTTTCGTGGGTGTCTTTACGTTACTCCATATTGATTTAAACACACAATAGTATCACATTCAAAAAAAATTTTATAGTTTTTTTAGATGTAAACGAAGCACAAAAGTATTATCGTGCTCTGAACTTTCCGCATATTGCACAATTGCATTATGAATCATGCAACGATTATACCAGGAATTATGCACGGTAACTAACATCTGAAACATATTTTTCAAATAATTATACTTATTTTTTATATTAATTTAAAAATTATTGATATTACTCGTGCCTTTAAACATGAGAATCTTTTGCTGCACGGTATTCGCTATTCGAATGAAAGGTATCGATAAATTTGAAGCTTCTAGAACGAAGAATTAACAATCCTACACTTAAATTACGTAATTTATTATAGTTTTTACACGAAATTCATTCAGAAACAATAAATTATGAAGTGTACAGTACATAGGCGCTACGTGTGAGTCGGTTTGTTTTGGGCATTGTTACTATTGTATACATGTTGTATCCATCTCGCATTAAGTTATACATGTTCATAGCGCGTAAGAATTTCACAAAACAGATATTTTATTTAATTATATTAAATTTTTTACTTCGAAAATTGTGTTTATAAATGATTTTCTAAATAATATAACAATAAAAGAAACGAAATTAATTGTATCCTGTGTTAAGTACTCGTAGGTATAGGAGAGACGAGTGGAGAAAAGACGTTCACGAAATGTAAGAAGCGTGATTCTTGGTCACTTATTCAAATTATCAACCGGGTGTGGTCCTTTCTATCTACTGACATTTAATAGATTTAGGTGGTTCGGTGTGAAACACAATGAGCACGTCTGCACTTCGCCTGATCGTAAATAAATAATGGCAAGTACTTTGCACATTTTTTTCTATACTTTAAGCCGCAATTTACCATTTGCATAATCTAGATGAATGCTGTTATGCATCGAAGTATATTGCTTATGCTATATAGATCCAAGTTACGTATCGTGCTGCATTTATGTCGCGTGCGTTACGTTTACGTGCGTGTTGTGGCTGTGTGGATGTGCCACGCGTTCTACTAATGCTCTAAATACATCACGTTGAGTGTCATGTGTAGGTGCGTCACGCCGTAGCCTGTATGACTGTGTTTTTTGCATGAAACGTATACGTTTAGACACCATTTTAGTCGAAATTTACTCGGATTTATAATATAAAACCCAATAAATATAATTTTCATCAATATTAAGAACTTGAGTCCACGAAATATATCGTATACGAATCAAATCTAGAGCTTTTTTAGAAAATATCGAGTGTTTAATATAAAGAACAAAGAAAATTTTTGAAGTAGATCAACGTATTCCATCTTTAATCAAGTGATATCATTACCGCAATTTATAAATTAATTTTTCCAACAACTTGACTCATTTTCTTAATCGAGTAAGGTCATTATTATTATAATTTACAAACTGTTGTGACTATAAAATTAAATTAAAACATAAATTTTTTCCGAAAACTTTACGTAAATTCAAAAAACATTTGCTCGAAACTTCCATTTTTTTGTGTCCTAATTATGATTTTGTTTTTGTATTATCGCGTGGATCCTTACCGAATTTATTCGTCGTTACGCATAATTTACGAGTTATGCGTTACTTCCACGTTGTAGTATCCATTACGCGTTACGCGCGCGATGTATGTTAATTAACGTGTGTTTCCTGTATTACGCTTACCTTAAGATAGCTTGGCTGCGCGTAATGTAAGCGTAACTTATACATAACGACGTATACGTAACTCACACTTCTTTTATGCACAAATTACTTCTCCACAATTGGAAGAATTAATCTCACAAGACAGGGCAGATACAGACAATAAGCAAAGTGCTCATTTTCGTCAAAATATAAACTAAAGATATGTCAGAAGTGTCAAAAGTTTACATTTATCCTCCGAGAAAGATCTCTATTTTGTTATTATTCAAAGCAAACCACGTCTTTTCACGTGGGTGGATAATCTAACAAGTAGAGCCTACGGCTTTGGAGTGACGGATTTTGATGATTTTCGGTGTTGACGTAGTACACCATGTGAGTGTACTACCTGTAAAATACTAAAGTGCAATACTCAAATATAATCGAGAAAAACGAACTTAAAGTTTTTAAGCACTTTATATATAAATTATACGTGCTTTTATTCAAGCGTCCTGTGGCTGAGTGGGGTGGAACAGGTTCGACCGCCGTGTGAGCAGGAAGTATAATGTCGCGCTCGTCAACAGTCGAAGCTCAAAGTTTAAGTGGCGAAAGCCGCCGTTCTTTATCAGATTCAGATATACTGCGTATACTAAATTTCCCAAACGATACTGACTGGAAGAATATTCTACTTTTAATCGTCGAACCTGGAAGTGGACCGTACGATCTACAGGACTTTGTTCCAGCCGTGAATGGAGTTATAGACTTAAAGGACATTGTTCATTTCGGGGCTAGCGTGGTCACTCACGTTTTTACCATCGGATTGAAGACTGAAAGTGCTGTAAATTCTCTTTTGAGTTTAAATGAAATTAGAGTTAAAGGTAAGAGATGTCGAATAATTCCTATAGAAAACAGAAAAGTCGTAATTAACGTTCATTGGCTACCTCCAGTTTTATCGCATGACTTAGTTAATAGGCATTTTATAAACTACGGTATAGTCTTAAAGACGGAGTTTGTGAAATCGAATGTGCCAGGTCTGGAGCATGTGCTTACGAATAAACGTAGAATCTGGCTGGAACTTAAACAAGGAATATCTATTGAGAATCTACCATACTTCATAAGAGTTAAAGGAATGACCGGCTCGGTAGTGGTCGCTGGCAGACCGTTACTATGCTATCGTTGTAAAGCTTTTGGTCATATCAGGCGTAATTGTACTGCAAAAAAATGTGAAAAATGTTATAGATTCGGGCACTTAACCGAAACGTGTCTAGGAAAAACGGCCGCGTCGGTCGTGGCAACAAGTAGCACATGGTCCGATATTGTAGACAAAGAGCTCGAGAACAATAAAGTAGCACATGAAGAAAATACACCGTCGTTACCAGTAACGGTTAAGCCCGCGGCGGTTACTATTGTCGAAAAGAACAAAAGCGATAAAGTTTCGAGGGATACACTAATTACGGCCGGAGGGCAAAACTCGTCAGGCAGCGATTCCTCACCAGAAAGCACCCCCGACAAACAAAGGAAGAAAAAACGCAGGAGGAAAATTAGATGTACCCCATCGATCAACCTCAATGAGGACAGGGGCAGAAGACAAAATGACATCGTTAAAAAGAGCTTAGATCCTGCAGACCCAGTACTAATTACGAATAAATATGAGGTCTTAAACAGCATAAGCCAGGAGGAAATGCAGTGTGAAAATTCAAAAGAAAGCGAAGATCCTTACTCAGAGGAGCGTGGAATCATACAAATAAATAGTTCTAACCAAGAAGTAATGATTGTTCCACCACGATGCGAAACAAATTATGCCCATGTCAAAACAAATGAACCTGAAGTAATGATTGTACCTCCTAATTTCAATAATGGCCCTGAGGATTAAGATGATAACGTTAAATGTTAACGGTTTAAATAATGCCAACAAACAAGAGCTTTTAATTAATTACCTTTTATCTTCGAATATTGACATAGCTTTACTACAGGAAACAAAACTAGTTAAAAATTGGAATTTCGATGTGCTATGTCGTAAATTAGATAAATACTTCAAAAGTGTATGGTCACATGGAGATATTGGTAGCAGGGGGACTGCGATTTTAATTAGGAAAAATATAAACATCATTAATTCGTTCACTGACAATATAGGGAGAGTTGCTGTTTGCGACATTGAAATACCTCAGTCCATCATTCGTATAATCTCAGTATACTGTCCTGCCAATAACCCCAAAGACCGTGTCGAATTCATCGAAAGTCTTAACTTCTACCTTGAATGCCCTTATAACACAATCGTAGGGGGTGATTTTAACTTTGTTGAACACGAGAGTGATAGAATCGGCAACACAAATAACTCCAGAGAAAACTTCCACTTCAAGACTGTTAAAAATCAAAATGATTTGATCGACATATGGCGAAGCTTAAACCCCCAAAAGAGAGAATATACATATCATCACAATAAATCCCACTCCCGTCTAGACCGTTTCTATATATCAAGCCAAATCAGTCATAATGTTGATTATTGCGACATTATTCCCACCCACCTTTCAAATCACAGTGGTGTCATCCTTCACTTTGAAGGCACCAACCAGAAGCGCAGTAAAAGTACAGATGGTGTTTCCCTTTGGAAAATGAACACAACTCTCCTATCTGATGTTGATTTCCTTGCTCTTGCTACTACGGAGATCCTCACGATAACAAAAGAGGTCCCCTCCGAGTGGTGGAGCGACATGAAAACAAGGGTTAAAAAAGCAGCAATTGAAATCGCCGCTCAAAAAAAAGCTGCCAAAAAAGAAGAATATACAGCCCACATCCTGGCACTAAAACAAGCCTACCTCGACAGTCAATTAAATCCAGAAAAAGCACGAGAAGCGATCAATAATGCAAAAAGCAAATTAAACGATTATGAAACCGAGAAAATGCGCGGAGCACTTATACGCTCACGCAGTAAGCTGTTGGAAATGGATAACCAACCGTCAAAACAATATTTCAAACTGGAAAGGAAACACAGAAAAAAGAAAACAATCGAACAAATATGGAGCACCGACAACAAACTAATAACTGAAAATAACGAAATTAAACGTGAAATCCACCAACACTATACAACTCTATTCAGCCAAAAGAGCTTTAACCCAAAGATTGCAAATAAATTTATCGAACAGATGCC
>NW_019385663.1:76118-83086 GCF_000671375.1 Centruroides sculpturatus | reverse complement strand
CTGCTACCAATATCTCCATGTGACCATACACTTTTGAAGTATTTATCTAATTTACGACATAGCACATCGAAATTCCAATTTTTAACTAGTTTTGTTTCCTGTAGTAAAGCTATGTCAATATTCGAAGATAAAAGGTAATTAATTAAAAGCTCTTGTTTGTTGGCATTATTTAAACCGTTAACATTTAACGTTATCATCTTAATCCTCAGGGCCATTATTGAAATTAGGAGGTACAATCATTACTTCAGGTTCATTTGTTTTGACATGGGCATAATTTGTTTCGCATCGTGGTGGAACAATCATTACTTCTTGGTTAGAACTATTTATTTGTATGATTCCACGCTCCTCTGAGTAAGGATCTTCGCTTTCTTTTGAATTTTCACACTGCATTTCCTCCTGGCTTATGCTGTTTAAGACCTCATATTTATTCGTAATTAGTACTGGGTCTGCAGGATCTAAGCTCTTTTTAACGATGTCATTTTGTCTTCTGCCCCTGTCCTCATTGAGGTTGATCGATGGGGTACATCTAATTTTCCTCCTGCGTTTTTTCTTCCTTTGTTTGTCGGGGGTGCTTTCTGGTGAGGAATCGCTGCCTGACGAGTTTTGCCCTCCGGCCGTAATTAGTGTATCCCTCGAAACTTTATCGCTTTTGTTCTTTTCGACAATAGTAACCGCCGCGGGCTTAACCGTTACTGGTAACGACGGTGTATTTTCTTCATGTGCTACTTTATTGTTCTCGAGCTCTTTGTCTACAATATCGGACCACGTGCTACTTGTAGCAACGACCGACGCGGCCGTTTTTCCTAGACATGTTTCGGTTAAGTGCCCGAATCTATAACATTTTTCACATTTTTCTGCGATACAATTACGTCTAATATGACCAAAAGCTTTGCAACGATAGCATAGTAACGGTCTGCCAGTTATCACTACCGAGCCGGTCATGCCCTTAACCCTTATGAAGTATGGTAGATTCTCAATAGAAATTCCTTGCTTAAGTTCCAGCCAGATTCTACGTTTATTCGTAAGCACATGCTCGAGACCTAATACATTCGATTTCACAAACTCCGTCTTTAAAACTCTTCCGTAATTTATAAAATGCCTATTAACTAAGTCATGCGATAGAACTGGAGGTTGCCAATGAACGTTAATTACGACTTTTCTGTTTTCTATAGGTATTATTCGACATCTCTTACCTTTAACTCTAATTTCATATAAACTCAAAAAAGAATTTGCAGCACTTTCAGTCTTCAATCCGATGGTAAAAACGTGCGTAATCACACTAGCCCCGAAATTAACAA
The DNA here is from genome assembly GCF_000671375.1 of Centruroides sculpturatus. Lineage (NCBI taxonomy): Eukaryota > Metazoa > Arthropoda > Arachnida > Scorpiones > Buthidae > Centruroides > Centruroides sculpturatus. The sequence goes on along the minus strand of NW_019385663.1, from coordinate 81,788 downwards.
TGTCCTTCAAGTCTATGACTCCATTCAATCCTGGAAGAAAGTCTTGTAGATCGTACGGTCCACTTCCAGTTTCGACAATTAAAAGTAAAATATTCTTCCAGTCGGTATCGTTTGATAAATTTAGTATACGCAGTAAATCCGAATCTGATAAAGAACGGCGGCTTTCGCCACTTAAACTTTGAGGTTCCACAGTTCACGAGCGCGACATTATATGTCCTGCTCACACGGCGGTCGAACCGGTTCTTTCACTCAGCCACAGGACGCTTGAATAAAAGCACGTATAATTTATATATAAAGTGCTTAAAAACTTTAAGTTCGTTTTTTTCGATTATATTTGAGTATTGCACTTTAGTATTTTACAGGTAGTACACTCACATGGTGTACTACGTCTACACCAAAAATTATCAAAATCCGTCACCCCGAAGCCGTAGTCTTTTCTTGTAAGTACAGAAATAAATTCGTAAAGTAAGTGTGGCCAGTTGGAGAGACTTCTACATCACGTGACCCAAAAGGTATATAATAAAAAACACCTCCGAATTATTCGCTCACATGACCTGCCACAAACAATTTCTCGACCGGTTGTTTATTGTTTTATAATCCATTAAAAAATAAATAAATAAATAAATTTACAAGCTCATAAATATCTTTCGAAGATTTTGATTGATAGTTAAAGTGTGTAGGTAGAGCTAAATATTTCTAGTTTTAAGTGATTAATGAGTCGAAACTACATAAAAAAACTGTTAAAAAATAAAAAATATATAAATTAAATCGAAAAAATAAAGAATTACTAAAGCATTTTCTAAAAACAGCAGATGATCATCATCAGTTTCGACCACGCAACATCACTCACCTCGAGTACGATTTTTGTCATTTTTTAAGGAATTTTAATGAAAAAATTCATATTTAACTCATTCACGACACGTTGTCGCCCCTAGAAGATCCCATCATTGGAAAACCCCAAAAATCACGATCGATACAGAGCTACAACATGCCAAACATTGGCAAAACTTTCGAGCATTCGTGACGATTCTTGGAGTAAGTAACAGTAATGCCTTCTGAGAACAGCGGGATGCAGCGTTTTTTAGATGTTTCGGAGCAGCGAGTACACATATAAACGCATCCCCTTTCTAAATTTAACATTAACAACAAGAAATTTTGACGTCAACATATAAGAAGCACCGTTGCATGGATAAATTATTGGTACCGAGTTGTCGGTACGAACAATGGTTCCATCCACCTGACCAAATTTTCAAAAACAATGATGGTCCCTTGTTTGTGGGCTTATCGGTCTCGACGCCTTCACTTTTTTGCAGCAAGTCTTATCATCATCACAGCAATTTGCCATCTCTCCGAATGCTACAGCATAGGGTAAGTGCTCTTCTACCCCTCGGTGGAAGATGATACACGCGTTAGGATATATTCAGATATACAATATCCATGTCAGTTTATCATAAAGGTATAAAGAAAAGTGTGATATCGCGTTTAAATCACTTCTATCGTTACACCTTCTCACGCGCTCTGAAATACCCTCGATGATGTGTACTCAGGTATGGATGATGACGATGATCTACTGGCTCTTATCAGGTATTTCTATCAAATGCTTAAGGGATCACGCGAGCTTTTTCATCTGCTTTAATTAAGTTTTACGTCTTCTAAACTTAATTATACTCGTTAAAAGTTAATCACCATTAACCTTTTGGCTCACCTTTTTGTGTAAGAGGTGCGGAAGTATAGTTTCCGAATTGTGACATTTCGCTTTAATTTTTAAGTTATTTATTTTAAAATAATCATAACTATTTTTAAAATAATGAAATAAATTCGGAGATTAATTTTAAAATTTTTTAAATAAATAAATTCGACTTTTTTAAAATTTTATTTTATTAAATTAATGTTTAAAGATTATGCTTTAGTGAACATAAACGTAAACTCGAGATAAGAATTTCCACAATTTCCCGAAAGATTAACATATCAAACGTGTTTTAAATACGTTACTACGAGCAGAAACGTACTCGGTATTTTACATATTAACAATAACATAAAAGTTTTTTTTTTCTTTCTTCTTTCTTGTACGTGTGAACGAACTCGTGCCGTATTTCTCTTAAAAATCTGCAAACTAGTCACGTACAGAATGCGACTTAACGACTTAAGTCATCGCCATTGTCCGGTGGCAAGATGACTACACGCAGGAGCCTGGAAATAAATAAAATTTTTTAAGTTTTCAAGCAACAAAACTTGAATAATATCAGTTACATAATTAATTCAAATTAAAAACATATTTCAGACATTATTGTTAAAGAATCAAAAGTGAAATTCTTAATGTATGTAACAAGATACCAAATTATATATCTTCTTTTGCATGAATACATATACTTTTGTTCAGTACCTTTTGTCTACAGGAGTTACAATGGGTACATATTTACTATTCTCATGGCCTAGGATATTTGTCAAAAACTATTTTGGGGGAAAAACATGACCTGATAATGGAGGTTTGATGATTGGCATACAAATAATTGGAATTCTACCGTAACAGTAAATTTACAATAATTTTCATTCATTTAAATTGAAATATATGAATAATTAATTCCAATGATGATTAAATAAAATTGACCAGTTTCATTTCTTTAATATTCTTATCTATACTAAGATTATGAACTACATATTATATTTTGGAGAGAAAAAACCCATTATAATTATCTAATTTTTGTTAATTTTATACAAGTCATAAATTTCTAAAATTTATCTAAAATCAACTGATGAGAAAATCAATAATAGTGTCTTTTCTTTATATAACCATTAAAAATGGCATAATGAAAGAAGAATGGATAATGCTGATGCAAAAATCAATACAACAGAAAAAAATCAAACGAAACTAAATAACTAATTTTCATTTATAAATACATTCTGTTTCAATAAAAAATAATTAGGAATAATAGTTTTGAAACTTTCTCTTAAGGTGCACCTATTCAATCAAATTTCTGAAATGTAAAAATTGTATTCAAACTACTTTGATAATGTGGAGCAGACAATTTATCTTTTCAAAGTTCTGAATTTGAGAATTCTAAAGTAAAATGTTGTACTACTAGATTCAAGATCTTAAAACCTCCAACCAATCGAGATAAAGCATTTTTGTCATGTAACAAAATGGCAATTTGGACAAAAAATATGGAAAACTGAGTAATGGTCAAAGTCTAATCTTTGAAATATGGCTTCCAGTTATTATTACAAGCGAAATAAACATCTGGTATAGCTCATAAAATTGGTACAAACATTCTCATGCAACGTTAAAATAAAAATTAAACACGTCGAGGACAGTATTTGGTTGAATATTTCAAAATGCCATAAAAATGAAACAATGGCATCAGTAGTGTATCAATTAAATGGTGTTGCTTCTCATAACTTGTATTGCCACCTAAAAATATCTATTGCATGGTATAGACAAGTTTGTCAACGTTCATTTATTAAATCTCAAAAGTACTCTATAACTGTGTAGTTGAACATCATTTTCAAAACTTTCTTGATTTCTATTTTTTGATGCGAAAAATTTGATCATATAAATATTCCTTTAGATTCCTGTTCAAATTTGAATAAGCAGAATATTTAGCAGACATATAAATAAATGTACCGTACAGTATATATGATAGGCATTATAAAAAATTATTTTACTTTATTAATAAAAAAATTGCATTACCTGTTTAGCAGCTTCTTTTCCACTATTTCCAGTGCAGTAAGAATTCTTGATGAACGAATGACAACATTTATATCCCCAAAGACCGTCACACCAATACGAACCCCAGACAGACTGTTTAAAAGAGTAAACAGTTCAATGTTAGAAAAAAATTCCTTAATAATTAAATTTCAAAGTAATTAATTTTGTACTTTATGAAAACAAATTATAAAAATTTCTTTTTCCAGTAAACATACCTTTACTTACAGAAAACTAATAATAATCAATTACTGTATTTTTTAGAAGCACAGAGCTTTATTTTAATTTTTAATACAAGTGACACATTTCTATTTTACAGATGTTTGTTTGTTTATTTTAATTAAAAATAATATAAATAAAATTTTATTGCAATCGCTCCGTAGACTGCATTTGGTAACAAGGATACACTACTCAAATATCTTATAAACCGCAGCCAAATTTATTACCAATTTTAAACGCTTTTTGTCATCTTTAATGACCTTTATCAAGAACTAACAAAAATCAAAAGCATTCAATTTTCATTCATTATTGATAAAGATCATTAAAGATGACCGAAAACGTTTGAAATTAATAATAAATTTGGCTGCAGTTTACAAGATATTTGAGTAGTGTATCCATTTTATTGTAATTTTTTAATATTCTTATATAAGTTTAGTTACAAAATTTCTACATTTTTCCACATTTTTCACCATTTTTAGCCGTATGGTAGTGTGAGCACTTTCTAGTAGCTACTTTCAATACAATTTTATTTCTATACTTGTATTTAGTCCATTTAGTAACATTTTGCAGCAAAAACATTATTATACACTTTAGCATTATTTATGATTTTTAATTTTTCAGAAATTTTATAATATTCTGTATTTTTTTTAAAGCAGACATCTTAGAATGTGTATTTTTCTATCATGATGTCTAATCAGCTTCAAAAAGTACTTTTATTTTTATATCTATCTAATTATGTGTGTTTCTAAACTAAAGTTGTTACAATTCCAGAGTGTGATTGTAATTTGAGAAATATGATAATTTATTTCTAATTTATGCATGATTTATTAGCAAATGGAAAATTTAAGAAGTACTTATTTCGTCGGCAAATACATATTTTTATTCTTGTTGTTGAATAAAAGGATTTGTAATCTATCGAAACAAAACAATCTTCCTGGCATCATTTAACATAAAAAAACACTAAATACCTAAATTTAAATTACAGTTATTATTTTTGTGTAAGATGTAATCATGAAATCTGTATTATTTTGCATTCTACTCTAATAAAGGTAATGCTTTTTAGGAGATTCAATTAATCATCTGGAACAGTGGTTCTCAGAGTGCCATGAACTACTACTAGAAGTGCCATAAAATCATTTTGATACTAATTTTTTCATCTATTATTATGTGTTCATATTTTTTATATATAAAAAAATTTTATGTATTCAATGCTATATTTTATATATACAGTAGAGATCGATTATCCGACCCCCGATTAACCGTCACATCGGTTAACCGACCGTTCTAGTCGGTAAATTTCAAATGTCTGCTAGTGATGTGGTGCTACAATATTTGGCTATGTCTTGGCTACTTTAATATTATTTTTGTTAAATTTTTGCGTGTTTTAGCTGGCAACACGGCTCGACCATTGAAAGGAAGCCAGTATTTATACGAGACTTAATTTTCTAATTATGAATAGTTGTTTGTTTTGTGAGCAATAAAATAATTTAAAATTAATTTTTAACGATTCAATAGCAACGATTATTATTTTTAAAAACATTTTGTTAGGCTTAACATCGATGTAATTTAAACACAAAGTTGGTTAATAGCGATATACTAATATACTAATTACATAAGATATACTAATATACCATATTAATAATGTATTTTTTTTTCATTTTTTTCGGTTATCCGAGTTTTTCAGTTATCCGACCAACGTGAGTACCCAATTGATGCTCTACTGTATATATATATATATTTATATATAT